>NW_027590825.1:0-92500 GCF_964213995.1 Mustelus asterias
GTCAATCGTTTCTGTCACTTCCTCAAAAAACTCCACCAAATTTGTAAGGCACGACCTCCCTCTTACAAATACTGCATCAGAATCTGAGACCAATAGACTGTAATGTTGCACTAAAGGATCGTAATCTGAGTACAATAGACTGCAATGTTCCAATAAAGGATCAGAATTTGAGAACAACAGATTGTGATGTTCCAATCGTTGATCAGAATCTGAGAACGATGGACCGGGATATTACAATGATGGATCAGAACCTGAGAATAATGGACCGGGATATTACAATGATGGATCAGAACCTGAGAACAATGGACCGGGATATTACAATGATGGATCAGAACCTGAGAACAATGGAGCGGGATATTACAATGATGGATCAGAACCTGAGAACAATGGACCGGGATATTACAATGATGGATCAGATCCTGAGAACAGTAGACTATAATGTTTCAATACTGGATCAGAATCTGAGAGCAATAGACTGCAATGTTCCAATACTGGATTGGACTCTGGGAACAAGCGGCTGTAATGTTCCAATACTGGTTCAGACTCTGAGAAAAAAACAAACTGCAAATTTCCAATAATGGATCAGTTTCTGTGAACAAGAGACTGTAATGTTCCAATACTGGATCAGAATCTGAGATCAATAGACTGCAAAGTTCGAATAGTGGATCGGACTCTGAGAACAATAGGCCGTAATGTTCCAATACTGGGTCAGAATCAGAGAATATTGGGCTGTAATGTTCCAATCCTGGTTCAGAGTCTGTGAACAATGGAAAGGGATGTTCCAATACTGGATCGAAATCTGAGAACAATAGACTGCAATGGTCCAATAATGGATCAGAATCTGAGAACAATAGACTGTAAAGTTCCAATACTGGATCAGAGTCTGAGAAAAATAGTCTATAATGTTCCAATAATGGATCAGAATCTGAGATCAATAGACTGCAAAGTTTCAGTCCTGCATCAGAATCTGAGAAAAAGAGACTGCAATGTTCCAATACAGGATCAGAATGTTGGAACATTGGTCCGGGTTGTTCCAATACTGGATCAGAATCTGAGACAAATAGACTGCAATGTTCCAATAATGTATCAGAATTTGAGAACAACAGACTGTGATGTTCCAATCGTTGATCAGAAGTTGAGATCAATAGACTGCAAAGTTCCAATACTGGATCAGTATCTGGGAACAATGGACCAGGATGTTCCAATAATGGATCATATTCGGAGAACAATACTCTGTCATGTTGAACTACTGGATCAGAGTCTGAGAACAGTAGGCTGCAATGTTCCAATAATTGTTCAGAATCTGAGAACTATAGGCTGTAATGTCCCAATATGGATTAGAATCTGGGAACCAATGACCGGGATGTTACAATACTGGATCAGAATCTGAGAACAATACACTGTAATGTTCCAATACTGGATCAGAATCTGAGAAGAATGGACTGGGATATTACAACAATGGGTCAGAATCTGAGATCAATACACTGTAATGTTCCAATACTGGATCAGAATCTGGGAACAATAGACTGCAATGGTCCAATACTGGATCAGAATCTGGGAACAATAGACTGCAATGGTCCAATACTGGATCAGAATCTGGGAACAATAGACTGCAATGGTCCAATACTGGATCAGAATCTGGGAACAATAGACTGCAATGGTCCAATACTGGATCAGAATCTGAGAACAATAGGCTGCAATGGTCCAATACTGGATCAGGATCTGGGAACAATAGACTGCAATGGTCCAATACTGGATCAGAATCTGAGAACAATAGACTGTAATGTTCCAGTATGGATCAGAATCTGGGAACAATAGACTGCAATGGTCCAATACTGGATCAGAATCTGAGAACAATAGGCTGCAATGGTCCAATACTGGATCAGAATCTGAGAACAATAGACTGCAATGGTCCAATACTGGATCAGAATCTGAGAACAATAGGCTGCAATGGTCCAATACTGGATCAGAATCTGAGAACAATAGACTGCAATGGTCCAATACTGGATCAGAATCTGAGAACAATAGGCTGCAATGGTCCAATACTGGATCAGAATCTGAGAACAATAGGCTGCAATGGTCCAATAATGGATCAGAATCTGAGAACAATAGACTGGGATGTTCCAATAATGGATGAGAAGCTGGAGACAAGGCACTGGGATGTTCCAGCAATGGATAGGATTCGAAGAACAATACACTGTAATGTTCCAGTGCTGGATCAGAACCTGAGAACAGTAGACTGCAATGTTCCAAGAATGGATCAGAAGCTGGAAGCAATGGACCGGGATGTTCCAATAATACATAGAACACTACAGCACAGAACAGGCCCTTCGGCCCACAATGTTGTGCCGAGCTTTATCTGAAACCAAGATCAAGCTATCCCACTCCCTATCACCCTGGTGTGCTCCATGTGCCTATCCAATAACCGCTTAAATGTTCCGAAAGTGTCTGACTCCACTATCACTGCAGGCAGTCCATTCCACACCCCAACCACTCTCTGCGGAAGGAACTAACCTCTGATAGCCTTCCTAAATCTCCCACCATGAACCCTATAGTTATGCCCCCTTGTAATAGCTCCATCCACCCGAGGAAATAGTCTTTGAACATTCACTCTATCTATCCCCTTCATCATTTTATAAAACTCTGTTCAGTCTCCCCTCAGCCTCCTCCGCTCCAGAGGGAACAGCCCTAGCTCCCTCAACCTTTCCTCATAAGACCTACCCACCAAACCAGGCAGCATCCTGGTAAATCTCCTCTGCACTCTTTCCAGCGCTTCCACATCCTTCTTATAGTGAGGTGACCAGAACTGCACATAATATTCCAAATGTGGTCTCACCAATGTCCTGTACAGTTGCAGCATGACCCCACAGCTCTTAAACTCCAACCCCCTGTTAATAAAAGCTAACACACTATAGGCCTTCTTCACGGCTCTATCCACTTGAGTGGCAACCTTTAGAGATCTGTGGATATGGACCCCAAAATCTCTCTGTTCCACCACAGTCTTCAGAACCCTACCTTTCACCCTGTAATCCACATTTAAATTTGTCCTACCAAAATGAATCACCTCACATTCATCATTTGCCATTTTTCAGCCCAGCTTTGCATCCTATCTATGTCTCTTTGCAGCCTACAACAGCCCTCCACCTCATCCACTACTCCACCAATCTTGGTGTCATCAGCAAATTTACAGATCCACCCTTCAGCCCCCTCCTCTAAGTCATTAATAAAAATCACAAAGAGCAGAGGACCAAGCACTGATCCCTGCGGCACTCCGCTAGCAACCTGCCTCCAATCCGAAAATTTTCCATCCACCAACACCCTCTGTCTTCGATCAGACAGCCAGTTACATTTCCAATCGGCCAACTTTCCCTCTATCCCACACCTCCTCACTTTCATCATAAGCCGACCATGGGGGACCTTATCAAACGCCTTACTAAAATCCATGTATATGACATCAACTGCCCTACCTTCATCAACACACTTAGTTACCTCCTCAAAAAATTCTATCAAATTTGTGAGGCACGACTTGCCCTTCACGAATCCGTGCTGATTATCCCGGATTAATCCGCATCTTTCGAAATGGTCGTAAATCCCATCCCTAAGGACCTTTTCCATCAATTTACCAACCACCGAATTAAGACTAACCGGCCCATAATTACCAGGGTCATTTCTATTCCCTTTCTTAAACAGAGGAACAACATTCGCCATTCTCCAGTCCTCTGGCAACATCCCAGTGGACAGTGAGGACCCAAAGATCAAAGCCAAAGGCTCTGCAATCTCTTCCCTTGCCTCCCAAAGAATCCTAGGATATATTTCATCAGGCCCAGGGGACTTATCGACCTTCAGTTTATTCAAAACTGCCAGGACATCCTCCCTCCGAACATCTATTTCCTCCAGCCTATTAGCCTGTAACACCTTCTCTTCCTCAAAAACATGGCCCTTCTCCTTGGTGAACACTGAAGAAAAGTATTCATTCATCACCTCGCCTACCTCTCCTGACTCCATACACAAGTTCCCACTACTGTCCTTGACCGGCCCTAACCTCACCCTGGTCATTCTTTTATTCCTCACATAAGTGAAAAAAGCCTTGGGGTTTTCCTTGATCTGACCCTTCAAGGACTTCTCATGCCCCCTCCAACCTCTCCTAAGCCCCTTTTTCAGCTCGTTCCTTGCTAACTTGTAACCGTCAATCGAGCCATCTGAACCTTGTTTCCTCATCCCGACATAAGCTTCCCTCTTCCTTTTCACCAGACATTCCACCTCTTTCGTGAACCATGGTTCCCTCATTCGGCCATTTCCTCCCTGCCTGACAGGGACATACCTATCAAGGACATCCAGTATTTGCCTAATCGCATCATAATGACCTCTCCTCCAATTCTAAACCTTGCCCTGTCGTACGGCCCTATCCCTCTCCATTGCTTTAACAAAATACACCGAATTGTGGTCACTATCTTCAAAGTGCTCTCCCACAACCAAATCTAACACTTGGCCCGGTTCATTTCCCAGTACCAAATCCAATGTGGCCTCACCTCTTGTCGGCCTATCCACATATTGTATCAGGAAACCCTCCTGCACACACTGCACAAAAACTGCCCCATCCGAACTATTTGACCTACAAAGGTTCCAATCAATATTTCGAATCCATTCCGACTCCGTTCATGTGGCTATCTCGAAGTTCTAAAACATTCCCAGTGTGTCCGCCTCCACCACCTTGCCCGGCAGCGCATTCCAGGCCCCACCAACCTCTGTGTAAAATACGTCCTTTTGATATCCGTGTTAAACCTCCCCCCCACCCCCCCCCCCACCCACCCCTCACCTTCAACCTATGACCCCTCGTGAACGTCATCACCGACCTGGGAAAAAGCTTCCCACCGTTCACCCTATCTATGCCTTTCATAATTTTATACACCTCTATTAGGTCATCCCTCATCCTCCGTCTTTCCAGTGGGAACAACCCCAGTTTATCCCTGCTCCTTATCCACTCTGTCCATGTTCCTCATAATCTTGAACACCTCGATCAGGTTGCCCCTCTGTCTTCTCTGCTCCAACGAAAACTGCTCAAGCCTATCCAACCTCTCTTCAGAAAACCTTGAGATAGAGGAACAGATTTCGGCCATTCGACCCATCGAGTCTGCTCCGCCATTCAATCATGGCTGATATGATTCTCATCCCCATTCTCCTGCCTCCTCCCCATAACCCTTGATTCCTTTATTGATCAAAAACCTATCTATCTCTGTCTTAAAGACACTCAATGACCTGGCCTCCACAGCCCTCTGTGGCAACGAATTCCACAGATTCACCACTCTCTGGCTGAAGATATTCCTCCTTATCTCCGTTTTAAAGGATCGTCCCTTTACCCTGAGGTTGTGCCCTCTGTTTCTAGTTTTTCCTACGAGTGGAAACATCCTCTCCACATCCACTCTATCCAGGGCTCGCTGTATCCTGTAAGTTTCAATAAGATCCCCCTCATCCTTCTAAACTCCAACGAGTACAGATCCAGAGTCTTCAACCGTTCCTCATACGACAAGCTCTTCAATCCAGGGATCATTCTTGTGAACTTCCTCTGGATCCTTTCCTAGGCCAGCACATCCTTCCTCAGATACTGGGCCCAGAACCACTCACAATACTCCAAATAGAGCCTTATACAGCCTCAGAAGTCCATCCCTGCTCTTGTATTCCAGCGCTCTCGACATGAATGCTAACATTGCATTTGTCTTCCTGACTGCTACCTTAACATGTAAGAAAAACTTGGACGGGTTCATGGATGAGGGGGGTGTGGAGGGATATGGTCCAAGTGCAGGTCAGTGGGACTAGGCAAAAAATGGTTCGGCACAGACAAGAAGGGCCAAAAGGCCTGTTTCTGAGCTGTAATTTTCTATGGTTCTATGAACCGACACGTTAACCTTAAGAGAATCTTGAACAAGGACTCCCTAGTCCCTTTGTGCTTCTGATTGCCTAAGCATTTACCCAATTAGAAAATAGTCTATGCCTCCATTTCTCCTTCCAATGTTTATAATCTCACACTTTTCCACGTTATATTCCATCTGCCACTTCTTTGCCCACTTTCCTAGCCTATCCAAGTCCTTGTGCAGTCCCCCTGCTTCCTCAATACTATCTCTCCCTCTGCATATCTTTCCATCATCTGCAAACTTGGCAACAGTGGCTTCATTTCGTTCTTCCAAATCGTTAATGTGTATTGTGAAAAGTTGTGGTCCCAGCACCGACCCCTGAGGCACACCACTCGTCACCGGCTGCCATCCTGAAAAAGGCCCGTTTATCCCCACTCTCTGCCTTCTGCCAGTCAACCAATCCTCTATCCATGTCAGGTTCTTACACTTAACACCACGGGCACCTAACTTATTTAAAAGTCTCCGATGTGGCACCTTGTCAAAGGCCTTTTGGAAATACAAAAAAAATCAGGTCCACTGGTTCTCCTTTATCTAACTTCCTTGTTACCTCCTCAAAGAACTCTAACAGATTTGTCAGACATGATCTCCCCTTGACAAAGCCGTGCTGACTCAGTCCTACTTTATCATGCACTTCCAAGTACTCTGCGATCTCATCTTTAATAATGGACTCTAAAATCTTGCCAATGAACGAAGTCAGTCGAACCGGCCTATAATTTCCCAACTGCTGCCTCCCTCCCTTCTTAAACAGCGCTGTTACATCAGCTAATTTCCAGTCCTCTGGTACCCTCCCTGCCTCCACTGATTCTTTTGCTTTTATGCTGTCCGTTACTTTCCTCGTCAGCCATGGAAGCTTCGTCCTCTCTTTAGCAGGTTTCCTCCTCCTTGGGATGAATTTCTGTTGTGCCTCCCGAATAACCCCCCACCCCCCCCCCCCCTCGAAAACTCCTGTAATTGCCGTTCCACTGACTCCCCTGCTCGGCTCCCTTTCCAATCAACTCTGGCCAGCTCCTCCCTCATGTCCTTGTAGTTATCTTTATTTAATTCAAATACCTTTACATCTGATTCCAGTTTCTCCCTCTCAGACTGCAGGGTAAATTCTATCATATTGTGGTCACTGCTCTCTCAGGGTCACTTCACCTTAAGTTCCCTCATCAAGTCTGCCTCATTACACATCACCAACTCCAGAATTCCCGTTTCCCCAGTCGGCTCTGTCACAAGCTGCTCCAAAAAAGCATCTCTTGGACATTCCACAAATTCCTTTTCTTGCGACCCACTACCTCCCGGATTTTCCCAGGCCACCTGCATATTGAAGTCCCCCATAATTATTGTAATATTGCCTTTTTATGTGCATTTTCTACATCCAGATTTATTTTCTGCCCCTCATCCTGACAACTGCTTGGAGGCCTGTACATAACTCCCATCAGGGTCATTTTACCATTGTTTCTCCACAACTCTACCCACAGAGTTTCTCTGCCTTCTGATCCTGTGCCGCTTCTTGCTATTGATTTAATGCCATTCCTTATGAACAATACAACTCCGCCTCCTTTGCCCATCTGCCTGTCCTTCCAATAAGACACCTGTCCTTGGATATTTAGATGCCAGCCCTGATCCCCTTGCAGCCACGTCTCTGTGATGCCCACAACATCGTACCGGCCAATTTCAATGTGCGCAACAAGCTCATTTACCTTGATTGATATACTGCACGCATTGAGGTACAACACCCTCAGTCCCGCATTGCCCACCTCCCTTCTCATTCCTGGCACCTTTTTTTTGCTCTGCCTGAGGTTAGATTCCTGCCACCTTCTATACTCTGTTCTATTATGTGGGAGGCCAGGGAGGCCTGGTATCAACAGCTCCTCCGCTGATGGAGGGGACAGGGAACTCGACATTGGTTACTGACGACCGGCGGGAAGACAAACAAACGTTGGTGGGTTCATCGAGGCCTCACTCACCAGAGAGGATCTTAAAACTGGCTCCAGTCCCCAGGCATCAACCCCCAAGGGGTTGTCACTCCCCCTGATCAGGTCTATGTGAGATGGACATAAGGATCAGGAATGAACTATGGGATGTATTATATTGTAAATATGCTGTGGATTCTGCACCAAGCCTGGATGAAGTGAATAGAGAAAAATGTTCGCAAATGGTTTCAAATGCTGTTGCTGTACCGGGGGGTGTGGGGGTGGGGGGGAGAGGTGTTACTTACAGGGGAGAGTGTTATATATGTTGGGGCTTTCTTTAAGTGAACGGGCCATGTGATCTCAGGTGTGGGGTGAGCTGTTGGGATCCTCCCAGATTGGGCAGTCAATATTTGGAGTGTTGTGTGAACAGACGGAATAAAGAGTTGTGTCCCTGACACCTGACTGTGGAGTCGATATTGAAGAGAATCCTCAGAACCACAGGACATAAACAAACAGTCTCGATCCCAGTGCTGTACAACTCTCCCAGTAGCTTCAATACTCTATGTCTCCATCTCACACTCTCCTCAAGGTGCTGACTGTCTGTCGCGGTGTCCCAGTGTCCACCTCTCCCACACTCCTCAAGGTGCTGACTGTCTGTCCCGGTGTCCCTCTCAAACTCTCCTCAAGGTGCTGACTGTCCCACAGGACAGAAACAAACAGTCTCGATCCCAGTGCTGTACAACTCTACCAGTAGCTTCAATCCTCTATGTCCCCATCTCACACTCTCCTCAAGGTGCTGACTGTCTGTCCCAGTGTCCCTCTCACACTCTCCTCAAGGTGCTGACTGTCTGTCCCGGTGTTCCAGTGTCCCTCTCACACACTCCCCAAGGTGCTGACTGTCTGTCCCGGTGTCCCTCTCACACTCTCCTCAAGGTGCTGACTGTCTGTCCCGGTGTTCCAGTGTCCCTCTCACACTCTCCTCAAGGAGCTGACTGTCTGTCCCGGTGTCCCGGTGTCCCAGTGTCCCCCTCGCACTCTCCTCAAGGTGCTGTCTGTCCTAGTGTCCCTCTCACACTTTCCTCAAGGTGCTGACTGTCTGTTCCAGTGTCCCAGTGTCCCTCTCACACTCTCCTCAAGGTGCTGACTGTCTGTCCCGGTGTCCCAGTGTCCCCCTCGCAGACTCTCCTCAAGGTGCTGACTGTCTCTCCCAGTGTCCCTCTCACACTTTCCTCAAGGTGCTGACTGTCTGTCCCAGTGTCCCCCTCTCACACTCTCCTCAAGGTGCTGACTGTCTGTCCCGGTGTCCCAGTGTCTCCCTCGCACTCTCCTCAAGGTGCTGACTGTCTGTCCCAGTGTCCCTCTCACACTCTACTCAAGGTGCTGACTGTCTGTCCCGGTGTCCCAGTGTCCCTCTCACACTCTCCTCAAGGTGCTGACTGCCTGTCCCAGTGTCCCAGTGTCCCTCTCACACGCTCCTCAGGGTGCTGACTTTCTGTCCCGGTGTCCCAGTGTCCCTCTCACACTCTCCTCAAGGTGCTGACTGTCTGGCCCGGTGTCCCACTGTCCCCCTCTCACACTCTCCTCAAGGTGCTGACTGTCTGTCCCGGTGTCCCAGTGTCCCTCGCACACTGTCCTCAAGGTGCTGACTGTCTGTCCCGGTGTCCCAGTGTCCCTCTCACAGTCTCCTCAAGGTGCTGACTGTCCCGGTGTCCCAGTGTCCCCCTCTCACACCCTCCTCAAGGTGCTGACTGTCTGTCCCAGTGTCCCAGTGTCCCCCCTCTCACACTCTCCTCAAGGTGCTGACTGTCTGTCCCAGTGTCCCAGTGACCCTCTCACACTCTCCTCAAGGTGCTGACTGTCTGTCCCGGTGTCCCAGTGTCCCTCTCACACTCTCCTCAAGGTGCTGACTGTCTGTCCCAGTGTCCCGCTCACACTCTCCTCAAGGTGCTGACTGTCCCGGTGTCCCAGTGTCCCTCTCACACTCTCCTCAAGGTGCTGACTGTCTGTCCCGGTGTCCCAGTGTCCCTCTCACACTCTCCTCAAGGTGCTGACTGTCTGTCCCAGTGTCCCTCTCACACTCTCCTCAAGGTGCTGACTGTCTGTCCCGGTGTCCCAGTGTCCCTCTCACACTATCCTCAAGGTGCTGACTGTCTGTCCCGGTGTCCCAGTGTCCCTCTCACACTCTCCTCAAGGTGCTAACTGTCTGTCCCGGTGTCCCAGTGTCCCTTTCACACTCTCCTCAAGGTGCTGACTGTCTGTCCCGGTGTCCCAGTGTCCCCCTCTCACACTCTCCTCAAGGTGCTGACTGTGTTTCCCGTGTCCCAGTGTCCTTCTCACACTCTCCTCAAGGTGCTGACTGTCTGTCCCAGTGTCCCTCTCACACTCTCCTCAAGGTGCTGACTGTCTGTCCCGGTGTTCCAGTGTCCCTCTCACACACTCCCCAAGGTGCTGACTGTCTGTCCCGGTGTCCCTCTCACACTCTCCTCAAGGTGCTGACTGTCTGTCCCGGTGTTCCAGTGTCCCTCTCACACTCTCCTCAAGGAGCTGACTGTCTGTCCCGGTGTCCCGGTGTCCCAGTGTCCCCCTCGCACTCTCCTCAAGGTGCTGTCTGTCCTAGTGTCCCTCTCACACTTTCCTCAAGGTGCTGACTGTCTGTTCCAGTGTCCCAGTGTCCCTCTCACACTCTCCTCAAGGTGCTGACTGTCTGTCCCGGTGTCCCAGTGTCCCCCTCGCAGACTCTCCTCAAGGTGCTGACTGTCTCTCCCAGTGTCCCTCTCACACTTTCCTCAAGGTGCTGACTGTCTGTCCCAGTGTCCCCCTCTCACACTCTCCTCAAGGTGCTGACTGTCTGTCCCGGTGTCCCAGTGTCTCCCTCGCACTCTCCTCAAGGTGCTGACTGTCTGTCCCAGTGTCCCTCTCACACTCTACTCAAGGTGCTGACTGTCTGTCCCGGTGTCCCAGTGTCCCTCTCACACTCTCCTCAAGGTGCTGACTGCCTGTCCCAGTGTCCCAGTGTCCCTCTCACACGCTCCTCAGGGTGCTGACTTTCTGTCCCGGTGTCCCAGTGTCCCTCTCACACTCTCCTCAAGGTGCTGACTGTCTGGCCCGGTGTCCCACTGTCCCCCTCTCACACTCTCCTCAAGGTGCTGACTGTCTGTCCCGGTGTCCCAGTGTCCCTCGCACACTGTCCTCAAGGTGCTGACTGTCTGTCCCGGTGTCCCAGTGTCCCTCTCACAGTCTCCTCAAGGTGCTGACTGTCCCGGTGTCCCAGTGTCCCCCTCTCACACCCTCCTCAAGGTGCTGACTGTCTGTCCCAGTGTCCCAGTGTCCCCCCTCTCACACTCTCCTCAAGGTGCTGACTGTCTGTCCCAGTGTCCCAGTGACCCTCTCACACTCTCCTCAAGGTGCTGACTGTCTGTCCCGGTGTCCCAGTGTCCCTCTCACACTCTCCTCAAGGTGCTGACTGTCTGTCCCAGTGTCCCGCTCACACTCTCCTCAAGGTGCTGACTGTCCCGGTGTCCCAGTGTCCCTCTCACACTCTCCTCAAGGTGCTGACTGTCTGTCCCGGTGTCCCAGTGTCCCTCTCACACTCTCCTCAAGGTGCTGACTGTCTGTCCCAGTGTCCCTCTCACACTCTCCTCAAGGTGCTGACTGTCTGTCCCGGTGTCCCAGTGTCCCTCTCACACTATCCTCAAGGTGCTGACTGTCTGTCCCGGTGTCCCAGTGTCCCTCTCACACTCTCCTCAAGGTGCTAACTGTCTGTCCCGGTGTCCCAGTGTCCCTTTCACACTCTCCTCAAGGTGCTGACTGTCTGTCCCGGTGTCCCAGTGTCCCCCTCTCACACTCTCCTCAAGGTGCTGACTGTGTTTCCCGTGTCCCAGTGTCCTTCTCACACTCTCCTCAAGGTGCTGACTGTCTGTCCCAGTGTCCCTCTCACACTCTCCTCAAGGTGCTGACTGTCTGTCACGGTGTGCCAGTGTCCCGTGCACACTCTCCTCACGGTGCTGACTGTCTGTCCCGGTGTCCCAGTGTCCCTCTCACACTCTCCTCAAGGTGCTGACTGTCTGTCCCAGTGTCCCTCTCACACTCTCCTCAAGGTGCTGACTGTCTGTCCCGGTGTCCCAGTGTCCCCCGCTCACACCCTCCTCAAGTTGCTGACTGCCTGTCCCAGTGTCCCAGTGTCCCTCTCACACTCTACTCAAGGTGCTGACAGGTGTCCCGGTGTCCCAGTTTCCCCGTCTCACACTCTCCTCAAGGTGCTCACTGTCTGTCCCCGTGTCCCAGTGTCCCCCGCTCACACCCTCCTCAAGTTGCTGACTGTCTGTCCCAGTGGCCCAGTGTCCCTCTCACACTCTACTCAAGGTGCTGACTGGTGTCCCGGTGTCCCAGTGTCCCCCTCTCACACTATCCTCAAGGTGCTGACTGTCTGTCCCAGTGTCCCTCTCACACTATCCTCAAGGTGCTGACTGTCTGTCCCAGTGTCCCTCTCACACTCTCCTCAAGGTGCTGACTGTCTGTCCTGGTGTCCCTCTCACACTCTACTCAAGGTGCTGACTGTCTGTACCGGTGTCCCACTCACACTCTCCTCAAGGTGCTGACTGTCTGTCCCGGTGTCCCAGTGTCCCCCTCTCACACTCTCCTCAAGGTGCTGACTGTCTGTACCGGTGTCCCACTCACACTCTCCTCAAGGTGCTGACTGTCTGTCCCGGTGTCCCAGTGTCCCTCTCACACTCTCCTCAAGGTGCTGACTGTCTGTCCCGGTGTCCCAGTGTCCCATTCACACTCTCCTCAAGGTGCTGACTGTCTGTCCCAGTTTCCCTCTCACACTCGACTCAAGGTGCTGACTGTCTGTCCCGGTGTCCCAGTGTCCCTCTCACACTCTCCTCAAGGTGCTGACTGTCTGTCCCAGTGTCCCTCTCACACTCACCTCAAGGTGCTGACTGTCTGTCCCGGTGTCCCAGTGTCCCTCTCACACTCTCCTCAAGGTGCTGACTGTCTGTCCCAGTGTCCCTCTCACACTCTCCTCAAGGTGCTGACTGTCTGTCCCGGTGTCCCAGTGACCCTCTCACACTCTCCTCAAGGTGCTGACTGCCTGTCCCGATGTCCCAGTGTCCCTCTCACACTCTCCTCAAGGTGCTGACTGTCTGTCCCAGTGTCCCAGTGTCCCTCTCACATTCTCCTCAAGGTGCTGACTGTCTGTCCCAGTGTCACAGTGTCCCTCTCACACTCTCCTCAAGGTGCTGACTGTCTGTCCCAGTGTCCCAGTGTCCCTCTCACACTCTCCTCAGGGTGCTGACTGTCTGTCCCAGTGTCCCTCTCACACTCTC
Organism: Mustelus asterias; assembly: GCF_964213995.1. NCBI lineage: Eukaryota > Metazoa > Chordata > Chondrichthyes > Carcharhiniformes > Triakidae > Mustelus > Mustelus asterias. The sequence goes on from NW_027590825.1 coordinate 13,135, forward strand.
CTCAAGGTGCTGCCTGTCTGTCCCAGTGTCCCAGTGTCTCTCTCACACTCTCCTCAAGGTGCTGACGGTCTGTCCCAGTGTCCCTCTCACATTCTCCTCAAGGTGCTGACTGTCTGTCCCAGTGTCCATCTCACATTCTCCTCAAGGTGCCGACTGTCTGACCCAGTGTCCCTCTCACACTCTCCTCAAGGTGCTGACTGTCTGACCCAGTGTCCCTCTCACACTCTCCTCAAGGTGCTGACTGTCTGTCCCAGTGTCCCCTCTCACACTCTCCTCAAGGTGCTGTCTGTCCCAGTGTCCCTCTCACACTCTCCTCAAGGTGCTGACTGTCTGTCCCAGTGTTCCCTCTCACACTCTCCTCAAGATGCTGACTGTCTGTCCCAGTGTCCCAATGCCCCCCTCGCACTCTCCTCAAGGTGCTGACTGTCTGTCCCAGTGTCCCAGTGTCCCTCTCACACTCTCCTCAAGGTGCTGACTGTCTGTCCCGGTGTCCCAGTGTCCCTCTCACACTCTCCTCAAGGTGCTGACTGTCTGTCCCAGTGTCCCAGTGTCCCTCTCACACTCTCCTCAAGGTGCTGACTGTCTGTCCTAGTGTCCCAGTGTCCCTCTCAGTCTCTCCTCAAGCTGCTGACTGTCTGTCCCAGTGTCCCTCTCACACTCTCCTCAAGGAGCTGACTGTCCCTGTGTCCCAGTGTCCCTCTCACACACTCCTCAAGGTGCAGACTGCCTGTCCCGGTGTCCCAGTGTCCCTCTCACACTCTCCTCAAGGTGCTAACTGTCTGTCCCGGTGTCCCGGTGTCCCTCTCACACTCTCCTCAAGGTGCTGACTGTCTGTCCCAGTGTCCCAGTGTCCCTCTCACTCTCTCCTCAAGGTACTGACTGTCTGTCCCGGTGTCCCAGTGTCCCCCTCGCACACTCTCCTCAAGCTGCTGACTGTCTGTCCCAGTGACCCTCTCACACTCTCCTCAAGGTGCTGACTGTCTGTCCCGGTGCCCCAGTGTCCCTCTCACACTCTCCTCCAGGTGCTGACTGTCTGTCCCTGTGTCCCAGTGTCCCTCTCACACTCTCCTCAAGGTGCTGACTGTCTGTCCCGGTGTCCCAGTGTCCCTCTCACACTCTCCTCAAGGTGCTGACTGTCTGTCCCGGTGCCCCAGTGTCCCTGTCACGCTCTCCTCAAGGTGCTGACTGTCTGTCCCAGTGTCCCCATCTCACATTCTCCTCCAGGTGCTGACTGTCTGTCCCGGTGTCCCAGTGTCCCTCTCACACTCTCCTCAAGGTGCTGACTGTCTGTCCCGGTGCCCCAGTGTCCCTCTCACACTCTCCTCAAGGTGCTGACTGTCTGTCCCGGTGCCCCAGTGTCCCTCTCACACTCTCCTCAAGGTGCTGACTGTCTGTCCCAGTGTCCCTCTCACACTCTCCTCAAGGTGCTGTCTGTCCCAGTGTCCCAGTGTCCCCCATCTCACACTCTCCTCAAGGTGCTGACTGTCTGTCCCGATGTCCCAGTGTCCCTCTCACACTCTTCTCAAGGTGCTGACTGTTTATCCCAGTGTCCCAGCGTCCCTCTCACACTCTCCTCAAGGTGCTGACGGTCTGTCCCAGTGTCCCTCTCACATTCTCCTCAAGGTGCTGACTGTCTGTCCCAGTGTCCATCTCACATTCTCCTCAAGGTGCCGACTGTCTGACCCAGTGTCCCTCTCACACTCTCCTCAAGGTGCTGACTGTCTGACCCAGTGTCCCTCTCACACTCTCCTCAAGGTGCTGACTGTCTGTCCCAGTGTCCCCTCTCACACTCTCCTCAAGGTGCTGTCTGTCCCAGTGTCCCTCTCACACTCTCCTCAAGGTGCTGACTGTCTGTCCCAGTGTTCCCTCTCACACTCTCCTCAAGATGCTGACTGTCTGTCCCAGTGTCCCAGTGCCCCCCTCGCACTCTCCCCAAGGTGCTGACTGTCTGTCCCAGTGTCCCAGTGTCCCTCTCACACTCTCCTCAAGGTGCTGACTGTCTGTCCCGGTGTCCCAGTGTCCCTCTCACACTCTCCTCAAGGTGCTGACTGTCTGTCCCAGTGTCCCAGTGTCCCTCTCACACTCTCCTCAAGGTGCTGACTGTCAGTCCCAGTGTCCCAGTGTCCCTCTCAGTCTCTCCTCAAGGTGCTGACTGTCTGTCCCAGTGTCCCTCTCACACTCTCCTCAAGGTGCTGACTGTCCCTGTGTCCCAGTGTCCCTCTCACACTCTCCTCAAGGTGCAGACTGCCTGTCCCGGTGTCCCAGTGTCCCTCTCACACTCTCCTCAAGGTGCTGACTGCCTGTCCCGGTGTCCCGGTGTCCCTCTCACACTCTCCTCAAGATGCTGACTGTCTGTCCCAGTGTCCCAGTGTCCCTCTCACTCTCTCCTCAAGGTGCTGACTGTCTGTCCCGGTGTCCCAGTGTCCCCCTCTCACACTCTCCTCAAGGTGCTGACTGCCTGTCCCGATGTCCCAGTTTCCCTCTCACACTCTCCTCAAGGTGCTGACTGTCTGTCCCGGTGTCCCAGTGTCCCCCTCGCACACTCTCCTCAAGCTGCTGACTGTCTGTCCCAGTGACCCTCTCACACTCTCCTCAAGGTGCTGACTGTCTGTCCCGGTGCCCCAGTGTCCCTCTCACACTCTCCTCCAGGTGCTGACTGTCTGTCCCTGTGTCCCAGTGTCCCTCTCACACTCTCGTCAAGGTGCTGACTGTCTGTCCCGGTGTCCCAGTGTCCCTCTCACACTCTCCTCAAGGTGCTGACTGTCTGTCCCGGTGCCCCAGTGTCCCTGTCACGCTCTCCTCAAGGTGCTGACTGTCTGTCCCAGTGTCCCCATCTCACATTCTCCTCAAGGTGCTGACTGTCTGTCCCGGTGTCCCAGTGTCCCTCTCACACTCTCCTCAAGGTGCTGACTGTCTGTCCCGGTGCCCCAGTGTCCCTCTCACACTCTCCTCAAGGTGCTGACTGTCTGTCCCGGTGCCCCAGTGTCCCTCTCACACTCTCCTCAAGGTGCTGACTGTCTGTCCCAGTGTCCCTCTCACACTCTCCTCAAGGTGCTGACTGTCTGTCCCGGTGTCCCAGTGTCCCTCTCACACTCTCCTCAAGGTGCTGACTGTCTGTCCCGATGTCCCAGTGTCCCCCATCTCACACTCTCCTCAAGGTGCTGACTGTCTGTCCCGATGTCCCAGTGTCCCCCATCTCACACTCTCCTCAAGGTGCTGTCTGTCCCGGTGTCCCAGTGTCCCTCTCACACTTTCCTCAAGGTGCTGTCTGTCCCAGTGTCCCAGTGTCCCCCATCTCACACTATCCTCAAGGTGCTGACTGTCTGTCCCGATGTCCCAGTGTCCCTCTCACACTCTCCTCAAGGTGCTGACTGTCTGTCCCAGTGTCCCAGCGTCCCTCTCACACTCTCCTCAAGGTGCTGATTGTCTGTCCCAGTGTCCCTCTCACATTCTCCTCAAGGTGCCGACTGTCTGACCCAGTGTCCCTCTCACACTCTCCTCAAGGTGCTGACTGTCTGACCCAGTGTCCCTCTCACACTCTCCTCAAGGTGCTGACTGTCGGTCCCAGTGTCCCCTCTCACACTCTCCTCAAGGTGCTGTCTGTCCCAGTGTCCCTCTCACACTCTCCTCAAGGTGCTGACTGTCTGTCCCAGTGTTCCCTCTCACACTCTCCTCAAGGTGCTGACTGTCTGTCCCGATGTCCCAGTGTCCCCCTCTCACACTCTCCTCAAGGTGCTGACTGTCTGTCTGTCCCAGTGTCCCAGCGTCCCTCTCACACTCTCCTCAAGGTTCTGACTGTCTGTCCCAGTGTCCCTCTCACACTCTCCTCAAGGTGCTGACTGTCTGTCCCGGTGTCCCAGTGTCCCCCTCTCACACTCTCCTCAAGGTGCTGACTGTCTGTCCCGGTGTCCCAGTGTCCCCCTCTCACACTCTCCTCAAGGTGCTGACTGTCTGTCCCGATGTCCCGTGCCCCCCTCTCACACTCTCCTCAAGTTGCTGACTGTCTCTCCCGGTGTCCCATTGTCCCTCTCACACTCTCCTCAAGGTGCTGACTGTCTGTCCCGATGACCCGTGTCCCCCCCTCACACTCTCCTCAAGGTGCTGACTGTCTGTCCTGATGTCCCGTGTCCCCCCCCCCTCACACTCTCCTCAAGGTGCTGCTGACCCTGTTCAGGTATCCCGGTGTCCTTCTCCCACACACTCCTCAACTCACCCTTGCCTCCTTACAACCTCACAAGAGAAACCGCTGAGAAAGTTTGATGTGAATCTTCTTGATCAGTTTCCTCTGTACATAACACTAAGAGATAGTTCTATCTGAAGCCTCAGATCGTACTGTACATAACACTGAGAGATAGTTCTATCTGAAGCCTCAGATTGTACTGTACATAACACTAAGAGATAGTTCTATCTGAAGCCTCAGATTGTACTGTTCATAACACTGAGAGATAGTTCTATCTGAAGCCTCAGATTGTACTGTACATAACACTAAGAGATAGTTCTATCTGAAGCCTCAGATTGTACTGTACATAACACTGAGAGATAGTTCTATCTGAAGCCTCAGATTGTACTGTACATAACACTGAGAGATAGTTCTATCTGAAGCCTCAGATTGTACTGTACATAACACTGAGAGATAGTTCTATCTGAAGCCTCAGATTGTACTGTATGTAACACTGAGAGATAGTTCTATCTGAAGCCTCAGATTGCACTGTACATTACACTGAGAGATAGTTCTATCTGAAGCCTCAGATTGTACTGTACATAACACTGAGAGATAGTTCTATCTGATGACTCGAGCTAAGACTGTACTGTACGTAATGCTGAGAGATTGATCCGTGTGAAGTCCTATACTAAGATTGTTCTGTCCATGAGCTGTACATAAGATCTGCTACAACCTGGATTAAGCAGACTATATCAACCCTGATTGACGTTAACTTCATCTAAAAACCACGACCATGATACCCATCAGACAATAAGATATAAGAGCAGAATGAGGCCTTTAGGCCCGTCGAGCCGGCTCCACCATTCAATTCTGGATGATAAGTTTCTCAAACCCATTCTCCTGCTTTCTCCCCGTAACCCTTGATCGCTGGACCTGTCAAGAACCTATTTATCTCTTTATTAAATACAGTCAATGATCTGGCCTCCACAGCCTTGTGTGGCAATGAATTCCACAGATTCACCACCCTCTGGCTGAAGAAATTCCTCCTCGTCTCAGTTCTGAAGTAAGAAGTCTCACAACAGCAGGTTAAAGTCCCACAGCTTTATTTCGAATCACGAGCTTTCGGAACGCTGCTCCTTCATCAGGTGAGTGGGAAACTGGTGTTGTGAGACTTCTTACTGCGCACACCCCAGTCCAACACCGCCATCTCCACATCACATTTCTAAAGGGCCATCCGTTCCCTCTGAGTCTGTGCCCTCGGGTCCAAGTCTCCCCAACTAATGGAAACATCTTCCCCAAGTGCACTCTATCCAGGCCTTTCATTATTCTGTAAGTTTCAATGTGATCCCCTTTCTCATACTTCCAAACTGCATCGAGTGTGGACCCCCAGTCCTCAGACGCTACTCATGCATCAAGTCTTTCATTCCCCGGATCATTCTTGTGAACCTGCTCTGGACCCTCTCCAAGGCCAGCACATCCTTCCTTAGATACGGGGACCAAAATTGCTGACAATATTGTGAATGCGGTCAGACCAGTGTCTTATAAACCCTCAGCAGTACACCCCTGCTTTTGTATTCTCGTCATCTCAAAATTAACGCTAGCAGAGTGATCTCTGCTATATCGAATTAATATTGACCCTACATTATTTCCAACTTTCCATACCTCCCTGACCCTCAACACCCCATCGAGGCTGTAACTGTTCTACGTTGGGTATAAAAAGTGTTGGATTGAACGGGGTTAAGTGAAGCTGTTTGTTTAGTGACTGGAATTGATGTGAGTCTCCATGGATCCGATTATTGTGCCTGCAGGGATTCCCCTCTTCTATTAATAAGGGATTCCGTTCAATGTGTTGTCCCATTGAGTCAGCGGGAGCGGCAACTCCGACACCAACAGAGATCAGCGGCTGTGGAGAGAGAGGGAGGGAGAGGAGAGATCAGAATCTGGGAACAATGGATTGGAATCTTCCAACAATGGATCAGAATCTGGGAACAATGGATTGGAATGTTACGACAATGGATCGGAATCTGGGAACAATGAACCGGAATGTTTCAACCAAGGACAGGAGTTTATTCTATTGGATTTCTCTGATTACTGATTATTATTGGATTATGACATCAGCTGTTCGGATTCAATATCTACTGAGGGTGATTCAATACTTTTACTATCCCCTCCTAGCGATTGTTGGTGTTCCGGGTAAGTCTCTGGCTGGAATTGGACCGGCCCGACCGCTACGGGAATCGGAGCAGGCGAGGGGCGGAGAATGGGAAGGTCTGTTGAACACGGGTGGGATTTTGCAGCTTGGGGAAGAGTGAGGCTGGAAAGTCCCGTCCCCTGTGTCCAGTTCCTAATTCTAGAAAGGCTGTTTAACTGCATTGATTTTCTTGTCATTTCCTGTACTGGGTTTGCTGCTCTTGTTGAATCTCTGTATCCGGTTATTAATTATTTCAGCCACTGACAATTGTCTCAGTGTCTATGGGCTGGGATGTCTTCTGAGTGCTGTGACTTTCCATAGACATGTGACCTCAAACACTATTCCTTCGTGTGTAAAATATTGAGACAGAATCCTTTTCACCCTCTGCATATAACACCAGTTCACCCACCCAATCACCAGGCCGCAGAATCAATTTTACTGGTCATATCTGCACAGCAGGATCTCACAGAGAGAAAACATATTTCATTAAATTTGAAATTTATTCATCAGTGTCACAAGTCTGCGAACATTAACATTGCAATGAAGTTACTATAAAAATCCCCGAGTCACCACACTCCAGTGCCTGTTCAGGTCCACTGAGGGAAAATTTAGCACGGCCAATGCACCCAACCAGCACAACTTTCAGATAGTGGGAGGAAGCTGGAGTACTCGGAGGAAACTCACGCAGACATGGGGAGAACATGCAGAATCTGCACAGACAGTGGCCAAACCTGCAATTGAACCAGGACCTCTGGTGCTGTGAGGCAGCAACGCTATCCCCTGTGCCACCACAAGCTCTCCGAGAGCAACAGGAACACAAACACACAGACACACCCAAACACACATACATTAATACACACATTTGTTGATAGAAGCAATCAGATTTAGATACTCCCACTCACACACAAATTCAAGAACCAAAATTGCTGTAACACTCCAGAATAACGCACACTTAGGAACACTCGTCAGGTACTCTGTTGCTCACACACAAACACGCACACACACACATGCATACTGGTACAGACAATATAGACACACGCAACACACGCACGGTAGGGGGGCAGGATAACAGCTACTCCCTGTCCATTGATGGTGGGGGTGATCAAGTAAAACCGCGTGACAGCCTGGAACTCAGGTCCCCGTCCCATTTCTCACCTCTTGCAACCTTCACCGGCAATGGATAAACAGCGGATTCAGTCTCCTGCCCATTTCCGGCAAGAGGCTGAATAAATTATTTCAATTTATTTTAAAACAAATTTAAATGAAATTCGCGTGCCGGGGATGGAATTGTGCGCCACACTTGCCTTTGCAGCCTCACCGGGAGAGGTTGGGTCCGGTGAGGAAAACAGCTGGCCACATGTATGAGGACGAGTCATGATGACCTCGCCGGGAGAAGTGAAGGCCATTGAGGACACCGGGCAAGGTCGAGGGCAAAGATAGGTGCCCCTTGGGCAATGCCCACCGGGCAGTACCAGGGAGTGGGGCATGAGGTGGCGTGGTCTACAGGGGCGGAGCCTGAAGATAGCGGGGCCGACTCTGAACGTAGTTGCTGGGTGGGAGAGGGTCCCGTTACCACACTGCCCGCTGTCTGTGGGGTGGGGTGGTCCCCGCTGCCACTCCGCACGTGATTGGTGGAGGCAGGGAGGGGGGCATCACTGCCTCTCTGCATGCACAGTGGGGTAGGGAGGGGGTTTCGCTGCCTCTCTGCATGCACAGTGGGGTAGGGAGGGGGTCTCGCTGCCTCTCTGCATGCACAGTGGGGGTAGTGTGGGGGTCTCGCTGCCTCTCTGCATGCACAGTGGGATAGGGAGGGGTCTCGCTGCCTCTCTGCATGCACAGAGGGGTAGGGAGGGGGTCTCGCTGCCTCTCTGCATACACAGTGGGGTGGGGAGGGGGTCTGGTTGCCTCTCTGCATACACAGTGGGGTAGGGAGGGGGGCATCACTGCCTCTCTGCATGCACAGTGGGGTAAGGAGGGGTCTCGCTGCCTCTCTGCATGCACAGTGGGGTAGGGAGGGGGTCTCGCTGCCTCTCTGCATGCACAGTGGGGTAGGGAGGGGGATCTTGCTGCCTCTCTGCCTGCACAGTGGGTTAAGGAGACGTGCCCTGCTGACACTCTGCATGCAATTGGTGTGGGGGAAGGGGCGGTGATTGGTCCAGGTGGTGGGGAGGGGGCTGGGTCTATATCTGGTCGGGGGCTGCTCAGAAAGAGCTGAGGACCCCCGGACTACCTGGGGGCAGCTGCTGTGTTGAAGCGAGCTGCAGCAGCAGAGAGCTGACAGATGTCTCTCTCAGACCAGGCAGCTCACTGCTGGCTGCAATTGCGCATTTGCAACCAGATAGGTTTGGGAGGTGGTCGGTATCCCAGCCAGCGCTGTGAGAGCTGCAAGTGATGGGGCCACTGCTGTGGGTGGTCCAACAGCCATCGAGTTTTAACAGCACAAAATGAGGCCCTTCGACCATTATGTCTGAACTGGTCATCAAACACCTATCCAATCCAATCCCATTTTCCAGCACTCGATGCATAGCCTTGTCATCGAGTTTACAGAATGGAAACAGGCCCTTCGGCCCATCTTATCCATGCTGCCCTTTCTTTTTAAACCCCTAAACTAATCCCAATTGCCCACATTTGCCCAATATCCCTCTTTACCCATCGTGCCCATTGAACTATCTAAACGCTTTTAAAAAATAAAATTGTACCCGCCTCTGCTACTGCCTCTGGCAGCTCGTTCCAGACACTCACCACCCTCTGTGTGATAAAATTGCCCCTCTGGACACTTTTGTATCTTTCCCCTCTCTCCTTAAACCTGTGCCATCTAGTTTTAGACTCCCCTACCTTTAGGAAAAGATATTGACTATCGAGCTGATCTGTGCCCCTCATTATTTTATAGACCTCTAGAAGATCACCCCTCAGCCTCCTACGCTCCAGAGAAAAAAGGCCCAGTCTATTCAGCCTATCCTTATAACTCAATCCATCAAGTCCCAGTCGCATCCTAGTAAATCTTTCTTGCACTCTTTCTAGTTTAATAATTATATGCTCTGGCGTTTGAGTTGCTGATCTAAATGCCTCTTGTGGTTGTTCCCGCTTCTACCATCCTTTCAGGCCGTGAGCTGCAGGTCCCAGCACCCTGTGGATGGAAACATTTTCCCTCAAATCCGCACAAAGATCTGCCCTTTACCTTAACTCCACGCCCCTCTGGTTATTGACACCTCTACTAAAGGGAAAAGGTTTCTTCCTATCCGTGTGCCACATAATTTTGTTCATATCACTCAGTTCCCCTCCCACCCCCCGCCCCCACCTGAAAGCATTCCCCACCACCACCCACTACACCCACTCCACCTCCAGCCGTCTCTGCTCTAAGGTAAAAAACCCAGCCTAACCAGCCTCTTCTCATAGCTGAAACTCTCCAGCCCAGGCAGCATCCTGGTGAATCTCCTCTCCACCGTCTCCAGTGTAATCACATCCTTCCTGTAGTGTGATGACCAGAGCTGTACACAGTTCTCTTGCGCTGGTCTAACCAGCGTTTTATCAACTTCCATCATCACCTCCCAGCTCTTATATTCTATGCTGCGGCTGCTAAAGGCAAGTATCCTACATGTCGTCTTAACCACCTCATCTACCTGTCTTGCTGCTTTTAGGGATCCACATATCTGCACCCCAAATTCATTCTGGTCCTCTGCACTTCCTCAGACTCGACCGGACATGGTACATTTCCTTGTCCGGATAGTCGTCCCAAATGCATGGCCTCACATTCGTCAGGTGTAAATTACATTTCCCATTTGCCCAGCCTTTCAGTTTCCTCAGCACGGTGGCACAGTGGTTAGCACTGCTGCCCCACAGCGCCAGGGACGTGTGTTCGATTCCTGGCTTGGACCACATCTGTGTGGAGTTTGCACATTCTCCCCGTGTCTGCATGGGTTTCCTTTGGGTGCTCCAGTTTCCACCCACAGTCGGAAGACTTGTGGGTTAGGTGGATTGGCCAGGATATACTGGACTTACTGTCAGGGAGAATTGCTTGGGTAAATGCATGGGGTTCAGGGGATATCGCCTGGGTGGGATTGTGCTCAGTGCAGACTCGATGGGCTGAATGGCCTCCTTCTGCACTGTAGGATTCTATGATTCCTGTAATCTAAGGCTTTCCTCCTCAATATTTACCACACCACCAATTTTTGTATCATCTGCAAACTGACTGATCACACCTCACACATTCATGTCTCGACCATCAATGTACACTACAAACAGCAAGGGACCCAGCATCGATCGCTGTGGAACCCCACTGAACACAGGCTTGCAGTCACAAAAACAACCTTCCACCATCACCCTCTGCCCTCTGCCACTCAGCCATTTTGAATAAAATTTACCAAATTGACCTGGTTCCAATCGGAATCACTTCCCTGTTCAGTCTTCCATATTTGTCAAAAGCTTTTCTGAAGAACACGTAGACTACATCGACTGCACTTCCTTCATCTCCTCATCCAGTCACCTCCTCAATATATTCCAGCGAATTGTTAGACATGATCTCCCCCTGTCAAAGGAATGCTGACTATTGTTCATAAATCCTTACCTCTCGAAGTGTAGATTAATTCTGTCCCTCAGATTGTTTTCCAATCATTTCCCTATCACGGATATGGTGATGGTGGTGTCCTGGCCGTGATCTTGGATATCCCCAGGGCACCTTGCAGGATGGCAGTATGGCACAGTGGTTAGCACTGCTGCCTCACAGCATCAGGGATCCCATTTCAATTCCTGGGATTCCATCAGCACCAGTGAAGCTTATTTTTTTACTTTGTTCCACTCTCACATCTCGCCTGTTGGGATTTCTACTATTACAAGAACGTGTGGTGTTCCTCTGGAAAGAATCCACTGTGAGCAAGTCCAGTTTCTCGCAGCTCCCCAATGTCCACATTCAGCCTTGTAAATTCAGTCTCGGTCACAGCCGTCCCGTGTACATCATCAATCTGCATAAGTTGATTGGTAAGGTCAGGGCACATCGTGCTGATGTTTCGGCTTGAGATGCAAAAGACTGATTTGATTTGAATTGATTTGGTTTATTATTTTCACATATAATAAATATGTGATCCAAGCCGGGAATCGAACTCAGGTCCCTGTGAGACAGCAGTGCTAACCATTGTGCCACCATGCTGCCGACTCAGGAACAGCTTCTTCTCTGCTGCCATCTGACGTTTTAATGGGCCCACATCGCATTCAGATGATCTTGTTCTACACCCTAGCTCTGAGTCCAACATTACATTCTGCACTCTCTCCTTCTCTATGTTCAGGGTTACAGTGTTACAGAGTTCAGTGTTGGGCCAGGGAGATGGTGTCTGTGGACCTGTTGGGGAGGTAGATGAACTGTAGCGTATCCAGGCAATCTGGGAGGCCGGAATTGATTCATGCAATGACTAACCTTTTGATGCATTTCATAACATTGGATATACAGTGAAAAGTGTTGTTGCTTGAGTGCCATACAGACAAAGCATACTGTACATAGAGAGGGAGAGAGGGCAGAATGTAATGTTGCAGTCATAGCTAGGATGTAGTAAAAGATCATCTTAATGCAATGTGGGTCCATTCAAACGTCTGATGGAAGCAGAGAAGCTGTTCCTGAGTCGGCAGCATGGTGGCACAATGGTTAGCGCTGCTGTCTCATAGGAACCTGAGTTCGATTCCTGGCTTGGATCACTGTCTGTGTGGAATTTGCACATTCTACCCGTGTCGGCATGGGTTTGCTCTGGATGCTGCGGTTTTCACCCACAGTCCAAAATGTGCAGGTTGGGTTGATTGGCCATGTTAACAGCCCATTAGCGTCCTCGGATATGTATGTTTGGGGGATTAGCAGGCTACATATGTGGAACTTTGGGGATAGGGCCTGGGTGGGCTTGTTGTCGGTGTAGACTCGATGGGTCAAATGGCCCCCTTCTGCACTGTAGTAATTCTATGAGTCGGTTGGTCTATGTCCTCACACATTTTTTATCTTTTTCTCTGATGGAACAAGTGGGAAAAGTTGATGTCCGTAGTGCGCTATTCCTGAATTAGGCTGGTTACTTTTGCAAGGTAATGGGAGGTTTAGACAGAGTTAATGAGTAGGAGGTTGGTTTGAGTGATGGACTGGTCTGCATTCACCAAGCTTTGAAGTTTCTCGCAGTCTTGGACAGAGCAGGAGCCATACCAAGCTAGAATGTTATTTATGGTGCATCTGTAAAAGTTGCTGAGAGTCGCAGCTGACATGCCAAATGTCTGTAAACCTCTGAGAAAATAGAGGCGTCCGGAGACTTTTTTAATTATAGGGACGTCATGGAGGAACCAGGAAAGGTTTTTCGTGATGTGGACCCTAAAACGTGAAGCTCTCGACTATTTCAACTTCATCCCATTGATATAGATCGGGGCATGTGCTCCACTAGGCTTCCAGAAGTCAATTTGCTTTGTTGACATTGAGGAAGAGATTATTGTTGATGCCCCAGTTCACCAGATTCTCTGTCTCTTCCTCCGACCCACTGCAGGTGTCATCAGCAAACTTGGAAATTGAGTTGGAGGGGAATTTGGCCACACAGTCACCAGTGTATAAGGAGTATAGTAAGGGACTGAGGACGCAGCCTTACGGGGCACCGCTGTTCAGGATGATTGTGAAGGAGATGTTGTTGATTGTCCTTAATTTTGCTCTCTATGGATTAGGAAGTTGAGGATCCTATTGCAGAGGCAGGAGCCAAGCCCAGCGCCACGGACTTTGGACATGAGTTTCGTAGGACTCATGGTGTTGCAGGCTGAGCTGTAGTTGATAAACACGAGTCTGCGTTCCAGGGTTCACTGTCGGGCCAGGGAGATGGCATTGTGGACCTGTTGTGGATGTCGGTGAACTGTCGTGGATCCAGGCAATCTGGGAAGCCGGAACTGATTCATGCCATGACTAACCTTTTGATGCATTTCATAATATTGGACATCAGAGTCACCGGACGATAGGCATTAAGGCAGCCTGCTTGGCTTTTCCTTTGGTACTGGCCTTTGTTTGAGTTTTACCTGGTGCACAGATTGGCAACCTTCCTGCCGAGAGAGGACTGATGCAGCTGCACTGGTCCAGTAGACCAACGTGGGACAGCAGTAATCGCACTGAGCATTATGGACGATAGCGATTCGCTGAACCCTGAAGCTTTCTCCCACTCTTGAAAGCAAACACTGGAAGTTGTATTCTGTGCCAATCGAGTGTGAGATTAATATTTTTTCCTGTGTTGTGCTAACAGTGGCCACAATGCTGTGATCTCCTCTCCAGGGTACAGTTCTGTGTAAACGTAATAGAGATTCTGTGCTGTCAAGGCATCAGGATCTCCCTCTGCCAATTGTTAGTATTGTCCAGAGGCAAGGGTCAAACCAGCCCTCTTTGGTCCCAGCTCTGTTGCAGGGGTTGTCAGTAAACTGTCTGAGAGACGACAGATTACCATCTACAGGACTCCAGTCTGGATTTTCTGTCAGGGTTTACTCCTTCATCCTTGTAGCTGAGTGAGGGTCAATGTTGTGGACTCTCCGGAAAGCTCTCTCCCAAATGTATACCACTGTGTTGCTACCATGGAGCAGCACGGTGACACAGTGGTTAGCGCTGCTGACTTACAGCGTCAGGGAGCTGGGTTCAATTCCAGGCTTGGCTCACTGTCTGTGTGGAGTTTGGACCTTCTCCCCGTGTCTGTGTGGGTTTCCTCCGGATGCTCCACTTTCCTCTCACACTGCAAAAGACGTGCTGGATTAAAAAAAAATAAGTGATTTTATTTGTGTACATTCTTTTTTATTTCAACCCATCCTCAGTCCAAATGGTAACTTCTTTCCCTGAATCCTGTCTAATTTTATTCTTTATTTCCCTTCCTGACAGTGAACATAATCACAATTGTGACTCTGACGAGCAGAAACTGTGGTCTGTCCAAATGTGTGACTCGTTACCTGGTGGCCATGTCAGCGGGGGATCTGCTGGTCGTTATCCTCGACCTGATATTCAGACACATTCCCATTCTTTATCGGGAACAGTTTTATTTCCTGCGCTGGGTCCCCGTGTGTAACATCCACGCCGTCCTGCTTTATGCAGCCACTGACTGTTCTGTCTGGTTCACCGTCACTTTCACCTTTGATCGATTTGTGGCCATTTGCTGCCCCAAGCTGAAGAGTAAATATTGCAGTGAGAAATCGGCGGCTGTGGTTCTGGGAACAGTGACGGTGCTGAGCTGTTTAAAGAACATTTCCTGGTATTTTATGTTATTAAATAAATATCTGCTGGGGAACGTCCCCTGGTTTTGTGATGTCACAGGGGATGTGATGGAATCTCCGGTCTGGGGAACAATCGAGTTCCTCCACAACATTCTAACCCCGGCTGTCCCGTTCGTCCTGATTCTGCTGCTCAACGTTTTCACCGTCAGACACATTTTAATGAGCAGCAGAGCCCGCAGGAGACTCCGGGCTCACAGCAGTGGGGAGAATCCCAGAGACCCAGAGATGGAGAGTCGCAGGAAATCCATCATTTTACTGTTTGTTATCTCAGCCAATTTCATCCTCTTATGGTCGACATTAATGGTTTTTTCAATTTGGCGTCGGATGCATTATTTGGGCTATCAGTCGGTCTGGTTAGATTACTATGTTATGGACTTTGGTTTCATGTTGCAACTCACAAGTTGTTGTACAAACACTGTCATTTATGCTGTGACACAGACTCACTTCAGGCAGCAGCTAATCAATCTGCTGAAAGCTCCCCTTAGTGCAATTCTTCAACTCATTAGACCCTGAGAGGAAACTACAACTACAAGACCCCTGAATCTTCCTATTGGACTTTCAAATATAAATAACAAACAGCCTCACAGAGACAGAGAGAGTGACAGATAAAGAGAGAGAGAGCGCAGTGAGAGCAAAACTGGGAGTGACAGAGAGACGGAGGTTGACAGAGAGAGGGAAGGGTACAAATACATGGAGCGTGACACAGTTTGAAAGAGTTTCTAACAGATACAGGGAGAGAAACAGAGAGAGCGAGAGAGAGAGAAAGAACAGAGACAGATCGGGACTCTCCCAGAGCGAGAAAAACAGGGATAGAGATTGGGGGAAATGGGGAGGGAGATGGACAGGGAATGAGAAAGGGAGACAGATGGAAGGATGTAACGAGAGAGGGAGACTAAAACGGAAAGGGAGACAGAAAGGGAGGCAGAGAGAAACAGAGACAGAGAGCGTCAGTGAATTTGAAACAGTGAGACTGAATGAGTACAATGGACACAGCAAGAGCAAAAGACAGAGCGAGGTAGAGAGAGAGAAAGACAGAGAAATAAGAAAAGGGGGACAGAGAAGGAGAGGGACAAGGAGAGTGAGACTGAGGGGGGAGGAGACACAGAGGAAGAGTGTAGAGAGAAGGTGAATGAGGGAGATGCAGAGAGACAGTAAGAGACACAGAGAAACAGGCGGAGAGAGAGAGAGAGAGAGATACAGTGAGGGATGCACAGAAAGACAGAAAGAGACAGAGAGAGAGACATACTTAATGACTTTATCGATAACCATCAGGTAGAGTTATTGGAATATCAGCTCCCTGTTTGAGACAGTTAATGCTGTCCAATCCGGGAGCCCTGCAGACGTATATAATATGGTGTGTCTCGGTTACCGGAAGTCAGGGTGTGTACACTCTGAGTGTGGATGTGATGGACTGGTGGTTTTATCACTACACTATTAATACAGAAACTCAGCTAAAGTTCTGTGCACCCGGGTTCGAATCCCGTCACAGCAGATGGTGGAATTTGAATAAATATATCTGGAATTCAGAATCAGCTGGTGACCATAAAACCAGTGTCGATTTTCGGAAAAACCCATCTGGTTCACCAATGTCCCAGGGAAGGAAATCTATCGTCCTTACGTGGTCAGGACGAAATGTGACTCAAAGTGGTTGACACTTAATTGTCCTCTGAACATGGGCAACTAGGGATGGGCAATAAATGCTGGCCGGCCAGTGACACCCAAGTCCCAAGAGTGAATACAAATACTTTGTACTGGGAAATTTTAAACAAACGGTAAACTGTTTCTCACAGCTGGATAAATACCCAATCCCTCTGATCGAGGACTTAACCTCAAAGCTGGCAGGAGGATTCTTGTTTCCAATTTTGAACTTATTCAAATGCACTTATACTGACAGCTCGATGAGGTTTCCCAGCGATATTCAACCATTCATACTCAGAGGAAGTTTAATATTTATAAAGTGTCAAATGTAGGCTTACATTAACACTGCAATGAAGTTAATGCGAAAATCGCCAAGTCGCCACTCACTGGTGCCTGTTCGGGTAACACTGAGGGAGAATTTAGCATGGACACTGCACCTAAACAGCACGTCTTTCAGACAGTGGGAGGAAACCAGAGAAACCAGAGTAAACCCACGCAGATACGGAGAGAATGTGCAGACTCCGCACAGACAATGACCCAAGCCAGGAATTGAACCCAGGTCTCCGGCGTTATGAGGCAGCAGCGCTAACCACTGTGACACCTCGTCTACGGTGATAGTTTGGGCAAAGAAATTCCAGAAGGACCTGCATGACGGTGCGGCCCATAATATTGGCCCATATCCAGCTGTGGGCTTTATTACTGTCCGCCTACCATTATTGATTGGAACACCGTCCAGGAGGCCGAGTCGTTCAGGTAGGTGCCTTGAGTTGGCGACGATTAACAGACACTCGTCATATTCCCAATGGAAGAGACGGTAATCATGAACTTTCTCAAAACTCTCCCAGTGGCAGCCAATAATATTCGGCTGTGGACGTCAGATTACCCATTCCTGAATGAATTGAAGCAGCGAGTGCTGATGGGGGAATCCAAAAGGCCGTTACAGCCTGAACTGCACCCATATTGGAATGGCAGAGAGCAGCTGACTGTGGAAGATGGCACATGCCTTTGGGGTTCAAGAGTGTCATCCTGAGCCAGGGTCACCATCCCATGGTGAACTTTACCATGGCCACCCAGGAGTGGCAAACTGAAGATCCTCCAAGTTGTCATGTCTGGTGGCCAGGTATGGCTACGAATATTTGCCCGTGGGTCAGTGTTGACAATATCAACAAGGGCAGAAGTACCACCAATTACTACTCTTCACACTTGGGAATGGCCAGGACATCCATAGACGTGGCTGCACACGGAGAGTGCCGGTCCGTTCATGGGGTCTATGTTCCTGATAATGGTAGATGCTGATTCAAAATGAATGGCCGTACACAGGGTGAGTTACTCAAACACAAGGACAAGAGTGGAGAAACTTCACACCTCTTTCATGACACCCGGGATCCCGCAGGTGTTTGTTTCTGAAAATGGACCAACCTTCATCAGTCAGGAATTTGTGCATTCGATGAAGTTGGACAGAATTTGACACGTTAGGGCAGTGTCATATTACCCATCATCCAACGGCCTGGCAGAAAGAGCGGCCCAAACAGTAAAAGCAGGTTCAAAATTCCATCCCTCAGTCTCTTTGGACACCAAACCATCCAGATTTCATCTTCAATTACAGAATGACACCCTCCAACCTCCCCCCGACCTCCCCTCTTCAACAACTGGAATAGCCCCAGCAGAGTTGTTGATGGGAAGTTCACTCCGCCCAGTGTTAAGTCTGACCTTCTGAAGGTGGGAGCTAACACCCAGTGCCGTTCCCACCAGCCGGGAGAGGCACCGAAAGGCAGGTGATAGGTTATTGGTAAAGAATCATCGCAATGGATCCGCGTGGTTATGAGGCACGGTCGAATCTGGAACAGGGCCAGTTTCCTATCAAGTCCGCTTGGGAGATACCATCCTATGGGAATGCTTCAATCATCTACAAGCCATGAAGCCCCAAGCCGTGCAGGAAAAATCAATTCCCAGCAAACCGGGAACTTTGGAAAGAATTCCAGGCACTCCGGCTCCAGTTCCTCATCTCCGCCAGTGGGAACCTCGGAGTCTGAAATGGACACAGTGGGTTTAGCCTCTCGATCACATTGTCACCCGATAAAGGGAACTCGGGCCACACGCTCATGGTGGAAGAGGCGAGCTCCGGTCTGCTGAACCCCACTCACTTCCGAGGCTGAGCAGCAGGAACCGGACCCAGCATTGAAACTCCAAAAAAGGCTTCCAAGGTGGTCAGCCCTCGGCGATTACTCAGACCTAGAGGGGGAGGGGGTGCAGTGACTTCAATCAGGTTCACGTGTTGGACACGGGCAAATTCGGTTACGTTCACCTTAGTGATGGAAAGGGATAGGCATGAACCTCGGGCCAGTGGTTTTAGCTGGGGGAAGGGTAATTATGAGGCTATTAGGAGAGAATTAGGAAACATAGGTTGGACTAGGAGATTACAGGGACTGGGAACGTCCGACACGTGGAGTTTTTTCAAGGAGCAGCTACTGCGAGTCTGTGATAGGTATGTCCCTGTCAGGCAAGGAGGAATTGGGAGGGCTAGGGAACCGTGGTGCACCAAAAAAGTTTCTTTGTTGGTTAAAAAGAAAAAGGAGGCTTATGTTCGGATGAGACGTGAGCACTCGGGTAGTGCACTAGAAAGCTTTAGATTGGCTAAGAGGGAGTTGAAGAGCGAGCTTAGAAGGGCTAAAAGGGGACATG
Source organism: Mustelus asterias (assembly GCF_964213995.1). Taxonomy (NCBI): domain Eukaryota; kingdom Metazoa; phylum Chordata; class Chondrichthyes; order Carcharhiniformes; family Triakidae; genus Mustelus; species Mustelus asterias. The sequence continues at coordinate 32,052 of NW_027590825.1, forward strand.
AGAAGACTTTGGCGGATAGGGTTAAAGAGAATCCTAAGGCGTTCTATAGGTATGTCAAGAACAGAAGGTTGGTTAGGGCAGGTTTCGGGCCAGTTATAGATGGCAGAGGGAAGTTATGTGTGGAACCGGAGGAGATTGGTGAAGTATTGAACCAATATTTCTCTTCGGTGTTCACGCAAGGGGACATGAATATAGCTGAGGAGGACACTGGGTTGCAAGGGAGTAGAATAGACAGTATTACAGTTGATAAGGAGGATGTGCAGGATATTCTGGAGGGTCTGAAAATAGATAAATCCCCTGGTCCGGATGGGATTTATCCAATGATTCTCTGGGAGGCAAGAGAAGTGATTGCAGAGCCTCTGGCTCTGATCTTCAGGTCGTCGTTGGCCTCTGGTATAGTACCAGAAGATTGGAGGTTAGCGAATGTTGTCCCATTGTTTAAGAAGGGGAACAGAGACTTCCCCGGGAATTATAGACCGGTGAGTCTCACTTCGGTTGTCGGCAAGATGTTGGAAAAAATTATAAGGGATAGGATTTATAGTTATTTGGAGAGTAATGAATTGATAGGTGATAGTCAGCATGGTTTTGTGGCAGGTAGGTCGTGCCTTACTAACCTTATTGAGTTTTTTGAGAAAGTGACCAAGGAGGTGGATGGGGGCAAGGCAGTGGACGTGGTATATATGGATTTTAGTAAGGCGTTTGATAAGGTTCACCATGGTAGGCTTCTGCAGAAAATGCAGATGTATGGGATTGGGGGTGATCTAGGAAATTGGATCAGGAATTGGCGAGCGGATAGGAAACAGAGGGTGGTGGTTGATAGTAAATATTCATCATGGAGTGCGGTTACAAGTGGTGTACCTCAGGGATCTGTTTTGGGGCCACTGCTGTTTGTAATATTTATTAATGATCTGGATGAGGGTATAGTTGGGTGGATTAGCAAATTTGCTGATGACACCAAAGTCGGTGGTGTGGTAGACAGTGAGGAAGGGTGTCGTAGTTTGCAGGAAGACTTAGACAGGTTGCAAAGTTGGGCCGAGAGGTGGCGGATGGAGTTTAATGCGGAGAAGTGTGAGGTAATTCACTTTGGTAGGAATAACAGATGTGTTGAGTATAGGGCTAACGGGAGGACTTTGAATAGTGTGGAGGAGCAGAGGGATCTAGGTGTATGTGTGCATAGATCCCTGAAAGTTGGGAATCAAGTAGATAAGGTTGTTAAGAAGGCATATGGTGTCTTGGCGTTTATTGGTAGGGGGATTGAATTTAGGAGTCGTAGCGTTATGTTGCAACTGTACACAACTCTGGTGCGGCCGCACTTGGAGTACTGTGTGCAGTTCTGGTCCCCACATTACAGGAAGGATGTGGAGGCTTTGGAGAGGGTGCAGAGGAGGTTTACCAGGATGTTGCCTGGTATGGAGGGGAGATCCTATGAGGAGAGGCTGAGGGATTTGGGATTGTTTTCGCTGGAAAGGCGGCGGCTAAGAGGGGATCTTATTGAAACATATAAGATGATTAGAGGTTTAGATAGGGTGGATAGTGATAGCCTTTTTCCTCTGATGGAGAAATCCAGCACGAGGGGGCATGGCTTTAAATTGAGGGGGGGTAGTTATAGAACCGATGTCAGGGGTAGGTTCTTTACCCAGAGGGTGGTGAGGGATTGGAATGCCCTGCCAGCATCAGTAGTAAATGCGCCTAGTTTGGGGGCGTTTAAGAGATCCGTAGATAGGTTCATGGACGAAAAGAAATTGGTTTAGGTTGTAGGGTCACAGTTTTTTTTTTAACTGGTCGGTGCAACATCGTGGGCCGAAGGGCCTGTTCTGCGCTGTAATGTTCTATGTTCTATGTTCTAAATATAAACTACCAAACTGAGGCCTGTGAAATGTGCCCACTCAGGGAGCTCCACAGAGTGCAAGCTGCACAGAGTGAAGCACTGAGAGCTGGGGTAAGTGTGGGAGTTTAGGGAAGTGGGTGGAGAGGTATTGCTGTGTCTTGTGTCCCTTACTGCCCGGTCCCTTACGGCCAGGTCCAGGGCGGGTAGGTGTCCCCCAGACATTACTGTTCAGAAAGTGACGTGAGCAGATGTGTTTATTGAGACTTTCAGAAGACTTTTGACAAGGTCTCACATCGCAGACTGCCATGTAAAGTGAAAGCACATGGGATTACAGGCAATGTTTTGAGACGGATAGAAAGCTGGTTCACTGATAGAAAGCAAAGAGTTGGCAATAAATGGGCCTTTCTCTGATTAGCAGTCAGTGTCTAGTGGGGTTCTGCAGGAATCTGTGCACGGACCCCAACTGCTCACATTATATATTAATTATTCTGAAAATGGAACTAAATGTATCATCTCCAAATTTGCAGATGATAAAAGGTGTGTGAGGGTGAGCGATGAGAAACATGCAGACATGCTTCAGTGTGATTTGAACAGGCTCAATGTGTGGGCATGTGCAAAGCAGTTGCAGTAAAATGTGGGTAAATGTGAGGTATCCACTTCAGCAGCAATAATAGGAAGACAGATTATTATTTGAATGGGTGTAAATTGAGAGAGGTGGATACTCAGCGAGACCTTGGTGTCCGTATGCATCAGTAAGTGAAAGTCAGCGCGCATGGACAACAGGCAGTAAAGAAGACAACTGTAATGCTGCCCTTCATAGGGATAAGATTGGAGTACAGGAAGAGAGGTGTGTCACTGCAGTTGTACAGGGCATTGCTGAGGCCACACTTCGAGTATTGTGTGCAGTTTTGGTGTCGTTATCTGAGGAAGGATATCCTCGCTATCGAGGGAGTACAGCGAATGTTTACCAGGCTGTATTCCTGGGATGGCAAGTCTGTGATATGAAGAGAGACTAAGTCGGTTAGGGCTTTATTCATTGCAGTTCATTCGAGTGAAACATATAATATTGGAACAGGTTTAGACAGGGTAGATTCAGAAAGAATGTTCCTGATGCTCAGGGAGTTGAGGACTAGGGTTCATGGTTTGAGGAGAAGCATCAACCTTTTAGAACAGAGGTGAGGAGAAATTTCTCCACTCTGATGACCTATGGACTTCGCTACCACAGAAAGTAGCTGAGGCCAAAACCTTTCGTGATTTCAGGAAGAAATTATGTATCGCTCTTGGGGCTAAAGTGATCACGGGATATGGGAGCAAGGGATGGTCAGGATATTGAAGTTGATGATGATCCATGATCAAACTGAATGTCGGAGCTGGGTCGAAAGGCCGAATGGCCTGCTCCTGCTGTTCCTATATTTCAATGTTTCTATGATTGTGAAGCTGAGGTGAGTCTGTACACGGTGTGAATCTGAACATGATCCGAGTCCGAACCTTGTGTGAATCTGAACAGCGTCTCTGTCTGAACCTGGGTGGGTCTGAACCTGGTGCGGGGCCTCTCGACATGATTGCCAGTATTCCACTTGCCTTCCTAACTGCCGATTGAAACTGCACGTTAACCTTTAGAGAATCTTGAACAAGGCCTCCCAAATTCCTTGTGCATCTGATTTTCTAAGCATTTCCCCATTTAGAAAATAGTCTCTGCCTCCATTCCTCCTTCCAAAGTGCATAACCTCACACTTTTCCTCATTGTATTCCATCTGCCCCCTCTTTATCCACTGTCCTAACCTGTCCAAGTCCTTCTGCAGCCCTCCTCCTCCCCCTCCCACTTCCGCAATACTCCCTGTCCCTCTGCATATCATTGTATCATCACCAAACTTAGCAACAGTGCCTTCATTTCATTTTTCCAAATTATTAATGTGTATTGTGAAAAGTTGTGGTCCCAGCACCGACCCCTGAGGCACACCACTTGTCACCAGCTGCCATCCTGAAAGAAGATCCCTTCATCCCCACTCTCTGCCTTCTGCCAGTCAGCCAATCCTCTATCCATGCCAGGATCTTACCCTCAACACCATTGGCACTTAACTTATATAACAGTCTCCAATGCTGCGCCTTATCAAAGAAAGATTACCACCAATGCCACCACAATTTCCTCAGCTATGTCTTTAAGAACCCTGGGGTGTAGTCCATCCGGTCCAGGTGATTTATCCACCCACAGACCTTTCAGTTTCCCCAGAACCTTCTCCTGAGTGATGGCCACTACACCCACCTTTGTCCCCCGACTCGCCTGTATCTCCGGCATCCCACTGGTGTCTTCAACCGTGAAGACTGATGCAAACTATTCAGTTCCTCTGCCATTTCTTTGTTTCCTATTATTACTTCTCCAGCCTCATTTTTCAGTGATCCAATGGTTATTTTTGCCTCTCTCTTAACTTTTATATATGAGAAAAACTCCTCCTCTCCTCTTTTATAATACAAGCTTGCTTACACTCATATTTCATCTTCTCCCCTCTTATTGCTTTTTTAAGTTGTCCTCTGCTCGCTTTCAAAAGCTTCCCAATCTTCTGCCTTCCCACTAATCCTTGCCACTAAGGATGCTTTCCCTTTTGTGTTTTTGCTGTCCTTGCCTTCCCCGTCAGCCATGGATTCCTCGTCCTCCCTGTGGCATGTTTCCTCCTCCTTGGGATGAATTTCTGTTGTGCCTCCCAAATAACTCTCAAGAACTCCTGCCATTGCTGTTCCACTGTCTCCCCTGCTCGGCTCCCTTTCCAATCAACTCTGGCCAGATCCTCCCTCATGTCTTTGCAGTTACCTTTATTTAATTCTAATACCGTTACAGCTGATTCCAGCTTCTCCCTCTCAAACTGCAGGGTAAATTGTGGTCACTGCTCCCTAAGGTTCCTTCACCTTAAGTTCCCTAATCAAGTCTGCCTCATTACACATCACCAATTCCAGAATTGCCTGTTCCCGATTAGGCTCTGTCACAAGATGCTCCAAAAGACCTCTCTTCGACATTCCACAAATTCCTTTTAGAACATAGAACATAGAAAAACGACAGCACAAACAGGCCCTTCAGCCCACAAGTTGCGCCGGTCATGCCCCTACCTACCTAGGCTTATATATAGGCTTACCGATAACCCTCAATCTTATTAAGTCCCATGTACTCATTCAGAAGTCTACTGAAAAACCCCATCGAGTTTGCCTCCACCACCACTGACGGCAGTCGATTCCACTCAGCCACCACCCTCTGAGTGAAAAACTTACCCCTGACATCTCCTCTGTACCTGTTCCCCAGCACCTTAAACCTGTGTCCTCTGGTAGCAACCATTTCAGCCCTGGGAAAAAGCCTCTGAGAATCCATCCGGTCTGTACCTCTCAACATCTTGTACACCTCTATCAGGTCACCTCTCATCCATCGTCTCTCCAAGGAGAAAAGACCGAGCTCCCTCAACCTATCCTCATAAGGCATGCCACTCAATCCAGGCAACATCCGTGTAAATCTTCTCCGCATCCTTTCAATAATTTCCACATCCCTCCTGTAATGAGGCAACCAGAACTGAGCACAGTACTCCAAGTGGGGTCTGACGAGGGTCTTATATAGCTGCATCATTATCCCCGGACTCCTAAACTCAATCCCTCGATTGATGAAGGCCAGCACACCATACGCCTTCTTAACCACCTCCTCTACCTGCGAGGCCGATTTAAGAGTCCTATGGACCCGGTCCACAAGGTCATTCTGATCCTCTACACTGCTAAGAGTCTTGCCCTTGATATTGTTCCACAGGAGCAGGCTGAGGGTAAGGGAGCTGTTTGTGCACTAATTTATTTATTTATTTTTCAGTTAAATTTGTGAAAAAAAATCGGAGGTTTTTTTTCAAAACAGGAAGTAGGCCCAGCAGCAGCCTGGGAAGGTTTTGGAGGGTTTAAAAGTAGGCCGCACCTTTGAGCGGGCAGTGTTGTTAGCGGGCAGCAGAGTGAGCAGGGGCAGAGTGAGAGCTGAAGGGCTTTGGCTCAAAACGGGCTTCGGCGAGAACAGGCAGATGCGAGGGGAGGTTTTTTTTTTCTTTTTCAGAAAGTTTATTCCTGTATTTCCCCAGAGTAAAAAAAATATGCCAGGCAGGATGTTGGAATGCGCCTCTTGCAGGATGTGGGAGATCAGGGAGACCTCCGGTATCCCTGACGACAGCACCTGCAAAAGATGCATCCAGCTGCAGCTGCTAGCAAAGCGTGTTAGGGAACTGGAGAAGGAGCTTGATGACCTCCATCTAATTCGGGAGAATGAGATGTATATAGACAGTAGCTTTAGGGAGATAGTTACACCTAAGCAGCAGAGCACAGGAAATTGGGTTACTGTAAGGAGAGGAAATGGCAGTGTGAAAGGACAGGCAGAGCAGGGTTCCCCTGTGGCCATACCCCTCCACAACAGGTATACTGAATTGGATACTGTTGTGGGAGATGCTTTACCTGAGACAAGCTGCAACAGCCGGATCTCTGATACTGAGTCTGGTTCTAGAGCGCAAAAGGGTGGGATGAAGAATAGGAGAGCAGTAGTGATAGGGGACTCGATGGTCAGAGATACAGACCGGAGGTTCTGTGGTCGGGACAGAGACTCCCGCATGGTTTGTTGCCTCCCAGGTGCCAAGGTCAGTGATGTCTCTGATCGCGTGCATAGCGTTCAAAAGTGGGAAGGTGATCAGCCAGATGTCGTGGTACACGTCGGTACGAATGACGTGGGAAGGAAGAGTGAGGAGGTCCTGAAGGGTGAGGACAAAGAGCTTGGAAGGAAGTTAAAAAGCAGGACCCCGAGGGTAGTAATCTCAGGATTGCTACCTGAGCCACATGCCAGTGAGGGCAGGAGTAGGATGCTTGGGCGGATAAACACGTGGCTGAGGAACTGGTGCAGGGGACAGGGTTTCCAATTCTTGGATCATTGGGACCTCTTCTGGGGCAGGTGAGACCTGTACAAGAGAGACGGATTACACCTAAACTACAAGGGGACCAATATACTTGCAGGGAGATTTGCTAGTGTTATTGGGGAGCGTTTAAACTAGATTTGCAGGGGGATGGGAACCAGAGTGCCAGAGCAGATAGTGGAGCAGGGGTATAAAGACAGGTTAGTTCAAGAAAAATCACAAATGGAAGGGTAGAGTGTGGTGGAAATAACCTTTGAAGTGTGTCTATTTCAATGCCAGGAGTATTGTGGGGAAGGCAGATGAGCTGAAGGCGTGGATAGACACATGGAAATATGACATTATAGCCATTAGTGAAACTTGGCTACAGGAGGGGCAGGACTGGCAGCTCAATGTTCCAGGGTTCCAATGTTTCAGGCGGGATAGAGGCAGAGGGATAAAAGGTGGGGGGGGGGGGGGGTGGCATTGTTGGTCAGGGAAAATGTTACAGCGGTACTCAGGCAGGATAGATTAGGGAGCTTGTCTACAGAGGCCCTATGGGTGGAGCTGAGAAACAGGAAAGGTATGACCACATTAATGGGATTGTATTATAGACCACCCAATAGTCAGCGAGAATTGGAGGAGCAAATCAGCGGAGAGATAGCTGACAACTGCAAGAAACACAAAGTTGTGATAGTAGGGGATTTTAATTTTCCACATATAGATTGGGACTCGCATACTGTTAAAGGTTTAGACGGGGTAGAGTTTGTAAAATGTGTTCAGGAGAATTTTCTACATCAGTATATAGAGGTGCCAACGAGAGAGGATGCGATATTGAATCTCCTATTGGGAAATGAGTTAGGGCAGGTGATGGATGTGAGTGTGAGGGAACACTTTGGATCCAGTGATCATAATGCCATTAGTTTCAACCTGATCGTGGATAAGGATAGATCTGGTCCTCGGGTTGAAGTTCTGAACTGGAAAAAAGGCCAAATTTGATGAAATGAGAAGGGATCTGGGAAGTGTGGATTGGCACAGGCTGTTCTCTGGTAAGGATGTAAATGGAAAGTGGGAGGCCTTCAAAGGAGAAATTTTGAGAGTGCAGAGTTTGTATGTTCCTGTCAGGATTAAAGGCAAAGTAAATAGGAATAAGGAACCTTGGTTCTCGAGGGAGATTGTAACACTGATTAAGAGGAAGAGAGAGTTGTATGAAATGTACAGGCAGCAAGGAACACATCAGATGCTCGAGGAGTATAAAAAGTGCAAGAAGCTACTTAAGAGGGAAATCAGGAGGGCTAAAAGAAGACATGAGGCTGCTTTGGCAGACAGAGTGAAGGAAAATCTAAAGAGCTTCTCTCGGTATGTTCGGAACAAAAGGATAGTGAGGGATATAATTGGTCCTCTTGAAGACCAGAGTGGTAGACTGTGTATGGAACCAAAAGAGATGGGGGAGATACTAAATGGTTTTTTTGCATCCGTATTTACTGAGGAAACAGGCATGGAGTCTACGGAAATAGGGCAAACTGGTAGGGAGGTCGTGGAACCTTTACAGATTAAAGGGGAGGAGGTGCTCGCTGTCTTGAGGCAAATCAGAGTGGATAAATCCCCAGGACCGGACAGGGTATTCCCACGGACCTTGATGGAAGCTAGTGTTGAACTTGCAGGGGCCCTGGCAGGCATATTTAAAATGTCAGTATTCACGGGGGAGGTGCCGGATGATTGGAGGGTGGCTCATGTTGTTCCGTTGCTTAAAAAAGGTTCCAAAAGTAATCCGGGAAATTATAGGCCAGTACGTTTGACGTCGGTGGTGAGCAAGTTATTGGAAGGTGTGATAAGGGATAGGATCTACAAATATTTGGACAGACAGGGACTTATTAGGGAGAGTAAACATGGCTTTTTGTGTGGAGGTCATGTTTGACCAATCTATTAGAGTTTTTCAAGGAGGTTACCAGGAAAGTGGATGAAGGGAAGGCGGTGGATGTTGTCTACCTGGATTTCAGCAAGGCCTTTGACAAGGTCCCTCATGGGAGGTTCGTTAGGAAGGTTCAGTCGCTGGGTATACATGGGGAGGTAGTAAACTGGATTAGACACTGGCTCAATGGAAGAAGCCAGAGAGTGGTTGTGGAGGATTGCTTCTCTGAGTGGAGGCCTGTGACTAGTGGTGTGCCGCAGGGATCGGTGTTGGGTCCATTGTTGTTTGTCATCTATATCAATGATCTGGATGATAATGTGGTAAATTGGATCAGCAAGTTTGCTGATGATACAAAGAATGGAGGTGTAGTGGACAGTGAGGAAGGTTTTCAAAGCTTGCAGAGGGATTTGGACCAAATAGAAAAATGGGCTGAAAAATGGCAAATGGAATTTAACGCAGACAAGTGTGAGATATTGCACTTTGGAAGGACAAACCAAAGTAGAACGTACAGGGTAAATGGTAGGACTCTGAAGAGTGCAGTTGAACAGAGGGATCTGGGAATACAGGTACAGAATTCCCTAAAAGTGACGTCACAGGTGGAGAGGGTCGTAAAGAGTGCCTTTGGTACATTGGCCTTTATAAATCGGAGTATCGAGTATAAAAGTTGAAGTGTTATGGTATGGTTATATAAGGCATTGGTGAGGCCGAATTTAGAGTATTGTGTACAGTTGTGGTCACCTAGTTACAGGAAGGATGTAAATAAGGTTGAAAGAGTGCAGAGAAGGTTCACAAGGATGTTGCCGGGACTTGAGAAGCTGAGTTCCAGAGAGAGATTGAATAGGTTGGGACTTTATTCCCTGGAGCGTCGAAGATTGAGGGGAGATTTGATAGAGGTGTATAAGATTTTGATGGGTATAGATAGAGTGAATGCAAGCAGGCTTTTTCCGCTGAGGCTCGGGGAGAAAAAAACCAGAGGGCATGGGTTAAGGGTGAAAGGAGAAAAGTTTAAAGGGAATATTAGGGGAGGCTTCTTCACATAGAGAGTGGTGGGAGTGTGGAATGAGCTGCCGGATAAAGTGGTAAATGCGGGGTCACTTTTAACATTTAAGAAAAACTTGGACAGGTTCATGGATGAGAGGGGTGTGGAGGGATATGGTCCAAGTGCAGGTCAGTGGGACTAGGCATAACATGGTTTGGCACAGACAAGAAGGGCCAAAAGGCATGTTTTTGAGCTGTAATTTTCTATGGTTCTATCTCCTCCTTTTACTCTTCACATATTTATAGAACGCCTGAGGGTTCTCTTTAACCTTACCTGCCAAGGCCTTCCCGTGACCCCTTCTGTCTCTCCTAATTTCCTTCTCATGTCCCTTCCTACAAGCCGTATACTCATCTCGATCCCTATCACTGCCCAGCTCTCTGAACCTTTTGTACGCTTTCCTTTTCTTTTTGACTAGGTTGAGCGCAGCTTTCGTGCACCACGGTTCCCGTAACCTACCAAAACCTCCCTGTCTCATCGGAATGTTGTCATGTAGAACGCTAGACAAACATTCCTTGAAAATCTGCCACCTTCCTTCAGTACTTTTCCTTGATAATACCTCCTTCCAATTTACGCCTCTAATCTCCTGCCTGATGGCTTCATATTTCCCCTTCCTCCAGAAAAACACTTTTCTAGCTTGCCTGATCCTATCTCTTTGCAATGCGAGCGTAAAGGAGATGGAGTTATGATCACTATCCCCAAGATGCTCCCCCAATGAGAGATCCGGCACCTGTCCAGGCTCATTAGCCAGCACCAGATCAAGTACAGTCTCTCCTCTTGTGGGCTTATCCACATGCTGTGTCAGGAAACCCTCCTGAACACACCTCACAAACTCCTACCCATCCAAACCCCTTACCCTAGGGATATTCCAATCAATGTTTGGGAAATTAAAGTCTCCCATCACGACAACCCTGTTATTACTACATCTCTCCAGGATCTGTTTTCCTATCTGCTCCTCAACATCCCTATTACTATTGGGTGGCCTGTAGAAAACACCCAGCAAAGTTATCGACCCCTTCCCGCTCCGGACTTCCACCCACAGAGACTCCGTAGACAATCCCTTCATGGCTTCCACCTTCTCTACAGCTGTGACACTATCCCTGATCAGCAGTGCCACTCCTCCCCCCTCCCCCCTACCTCTCTGTCCTTTCTGAAACATCTGAAACCCGGCACCTGAATTATCCAGTCCTGTCCCTGTCCCCAAGTCGCCGTAATGGCCACCGCATCACACTTCCAAGCATCGATTCACACTCTGAGCTCATCCACTTTATCCACGACACTCCTTTCCTTGGGATCCACGACCTACCTGATTTTCCCAGTCCACCTGCATATTGAAGTCCCCCATGGTGATTGCAATGTTGCCTTTTCTATCTCCTGATGTATTTTCTGCCCCTCATTCTCTCACTATCCTCATCCCTACCCTCAGACTGTACTTTACCCTTTACCTCCGCCAATCGTACCTGATGTTTCCATTTGAAGGCCAGTTTCCGAAGTTCAAAGTCTCTCTATTTTTCCTTTTCCCTTTCGCCTGTAATTCAGATTGATTTAATTATTTTGCTTGCTGTTCCTCTCTTTCCTTTTCTTTTCCCTGTAATTCAAATAGTTTTAATTCACTACTTTTTAGCTACTCTCCCTCTCACATCAACACTATCCTGTAACTTCAACACACACCCTCACCTCAACACACTCCTGCTCACCTCAATAATCCCCCTCCCCTCCCCACACAATCTCTATCACACAGACATGACACCGGGCAGCACGGTAGCACAGTGGTTAGCACTGCTGCCTTACAGCTCCAGGGACCTGGGTTCGATTCCCGGTTCGGGTCACTGTCTGTGTGGAGCTGCACATTCTCCTCATGTCTGCGTGGGTTTCCTCCGGGTGCTCCGGTTTCCTCCCACAGTCCAAAGATATGCGGGTTAGGTTGATTGGCCATGCTAAAAATTGCCCTTAGTGACCTGAGATGCGTAGGTTAGAGGGATTAGTGGGGAAATATGTAGGGATATAGGGGTAGGGCCTGGGTGGGATTGTGGTCGGTGCAGACTCGATGGGCCGAATGGCCTCTTTCTGTACTGTAGGGTTTCTTTCTATGATTTCTATTTTTTATATTGAGTCAGTTTCATTTGTAACTGAATTCTCCCCATTTCCAACGATTCTGACTGAGCTTCTGACAATTCCAAATGTTGTGCTATTGCCACAATTATCTCTCCTTTCTGTACTCTGTCAGGCAATGTCAACTGGAATGTGTTTCCAATTCCAAAAGCTTTGCTTTAGTCACTATCTGTCAGGTAACTTGCGTAACTTCCTCCACCCACAGAAACTTCTGAGCCTCTGAAAGAGACATTAATCCAAACCACACTCCCTATTTAAACTGGAATACAGCACCTGAAAAGAAAACACAAATCTGCTCACCGCTCACTCTCTTTGAGTTCACTAATCCCAAATCAATCCAGAAATACAGGTTTCAATCCCGGAGCCCCCAGTTGTTCTCAGTCACGTTGGATACTCCCAGTTGTTCCATGAAGCTCGAGTGACCTGTAACTCTTTACCTTGAATCTGGCTAGAAGGAGCACGAGAGGTTTCACTTCAGGTGTGAGTGAACTGACCCACGAGGAACTCTTATTCAAAACAAAGTTTCATTAAGAATATTGTTGACATGTGTAGTAAGACAATTAGCAAGAACTTTTAACAATAACAAACAAGAAACACAACAACCACGATAATGTACAACTCTGAAGGAAATATCTCTAGTATGTTCCAACCAAAGCCAACATCCAATCCACAAAACCCTCCAAATCACCACAATACAGCAGAGGTTAATGCCGAATTATTACACATGTCCAGCCTCCTGGGCTGAATGCTCAAAATCCCTTGAGAAGAAACTCAGCAGAGGTTGCAGTCGAATCTATTTGGCAAAACACAGCCTTTTAAAAAGAGAAGGACAGGGAGAAGGAGAGAGATTGCGTCTGAGCTTGCTGCTAAACTGCTTCCCAAAACTAAACTAAAATACCAAAAAAAACTACCACCTGACTGCCACAGCTTAGCTCCACCTCCATGGAAGCTGCATGATTTAAACAATAATTCTTCAAGGAACACTCACATGACAACATTAACACTCACGCTCTCAACTCAGCACTCCCCATTGCCCCAACACTCTCTCTCTCACACCAACACTATCCTGTAACTTCAACACACTCCCTCACCTCAACACACTCCCGCTCACCTCAATACTCCCCTTCCCCTCTCGACACAATCTCTATCACACAGACATTACACCCTTTCTCCTCAACACTATCCGTCTCGCTTCTAAATTCTCCCCCTCACACCCGAATTCACCGCCTGCGATCCACACCTCCCTTATTTCAAAACCCACCCCTTCTGATCTCAGCGACCACTCCTATCAAAACACTCCCCGTTCTCCTTAATACTCCCCCTCACACATCAACACAGCCCTCTCACATGAACATCCCTCCCCTCAGCTCGACATGCCCCATTACGTTAACACTATTGTGTGCAGTTCTGGTCACCTCACTACAAGAAGGATGTGGAGACACTGGAAAGAGCGCAAAGGAGTTTTACCAGGATGCTGCCTGGTTTGGAGGGTAGGTCTTATGAGGAAAGGTTGAGGGAACTTGGGCTTTTCTCTTTGGAGTGGAGGAGGTTGAGTGGAGACTTGATAGAGGTTTATAAGATGATGAGGGGGTTAGATCGAGTGAACGTTCAAAGACTATTTCCTCGGGTGAATGGAGCGGTAACTAGGGGGCATAACTATAGGGTTCATGGTGGGAGATATCGGAAGGATGTCCGAGGTAGGTTCTTTACTCAGAGAGTGGTTGGGGTGTGGAATGGACTGCCTGCAGGGATAGTGGAGTCAGAAACTTTAGGAACATTTAAGAAGCTATTGGATAGGCACATGGAGCACTTCAGGATGATAAGGAGGAAATAGCTTGATCTGGGTTTCAGACAAAGCTCGGCACAACATCGTGGGCCGAAGGGCCTGTTCTGTGCTGTACTGTTCTATGTTCTATGCCGTGCCTCAATGGAACAATGTCCCTCTCATGACAAAACTCCCCTTCTCACCTCAACACTCTCACCCCTCAAAAACACTTCCCCTCAACCCAGCACTCTCCACCACCTCAACACATCCCCACACACCAACACACATCCCCGCACCTCAACACATCCCCTCTCATCGCAACAGGCAAATTCTCACCTCAACACTCAACTTCTCACATCTATATTCTCCCATTGAGGTCAACATCATTCCCTCTCACCAGAACACCCCCTCTCAGCTCAACACTCCCCCACTCAACGCAACTCTCCCCCTCCCACCTTAACATATTCCCCCCTCACATCAATCCTCCCACTCACCTCTACATTACCCCACGCACCACAACACTACCCATCTCATCTCTATACTCCCCACTCAGCTTCACACCCTCACCTCAACATCCCCAAGAGATAAATCTCCCGTCCCACACCGCATGGGAGTCGGAGCAGACGGGCACAGACCGTGTGAAGATCCCATTACCTCTGGTGAGATTATCCGATTTAGGGGTGAGTGCGGGGGACAAATCCCACCCTCTGTCTCACCACAACATTCTCCCCCCTCACGTCAGCTTTTCCTTCTCATCTCAGCACATTGCCTCACCTCAGCTCCCACCATCTCACCTCAACTTTCCCCCCTCTCACCTCAACAAACCCCCCCTCATCTCAATACACCGCCTCATGTCATCACTCTCCCTCTCACTTCCACACGCCCCTTTCACCTCAACAATCCCTCTCTCTCACATCAACAATTTCCTCTCATCTTAACATTCCCCCGTCTGGTCACCGGTCTCGCTCTCAAATCCACACTCCCCCCTCGAACTCAACAATCTCCATCTCACCTCAACACTGTCTGGCTCTGGCCCACTCTCCTCCTTCACACCTCAACAATCTCCATCTCACCTCAACACTCCCAGAATCACCTCAACACTGTCTGTCTCTGACCCACTCTCCGCCTTCACAGCTCAACAATCTCACCTCTCATCTCAACTGTCTCCTCACATCTCAACACTGACCAACTCCTCAACATTTTCCAACCTCACCCCATCACTCACACTCCACTCAAGATATCCCCCTCCTCATGATGCTCCCCCTCTCACATTAACATTCCCCCTCCAACCTCAACACACTCCCAGGCCTCAACAACCCCCGTTCCAGCTCACTCGCTCTACCCTGCACTCTCCCCATCTCTCTTAGAAATCTTAGAAACCCAACAGTACAGAAAGAGGCCATTCGGCCCATCGAGTCTGCACCGACCACAATCCCACCCAGGCCCTACCCTCTTATCCCGACATATTTACCCACTAATCCCTCTAAGCAATGCATCCCAGGACACAGAAAGGGCAATTTGAGCATGACCAATCAACCTAACCCGCACATCTTTGGACTGTGGGAGGAAACCGGAGCACCCGGAGGAAACCCACGCAGATACGAGGAGAATGTGCAAACTCCACACAGACAGTGACCCGAGCCGGGATCGAACCCGGGTCCCTGGAGCTGTGAGGCACCAATGCTAACCACTGTGCTACCGTGCTGCCCAATCTCCTCAACAATCCTCTCCTCTCCTCAACCTCAACAATCTGCTCGCACCCTCTCTCCCACCCCTCGCACCCGCACTCCACCCACCCGCACCCTCTCTCCCACCCCTCGCACCCGCACTCCACCCCCCTCTCGCACCCGCACTCCACCCCCCCCTCGCACCCTCTCTCCCACCCCTCGCACCCGCACTTCACCCACCCGCACCCTCTCTCCCCCTCTCGCACCTGCACACCACCCCCCCTCGCACTCGCACTCCACCCGCCCCTCGCACCCGCACTCCACGGCCCCTCGCACCCACTCTCCCACCCCTCGCACCCGCACTCCACCCCCCCCCCGCACCATCTCTCCCCCCCTCGCACCCGCACTCCACCCCCCTCTCGCTCCCGCACTCCACACCCCCCTCGCACCCGCACTCCACCCCCCCTCGCAACCGCACTCCACCCCCCTCGCACCCGCACTCCAACCCTCTCGCACCCGCACTCCACCCCGCCTTGCACCCGCACTCCACCCCCCCTCGCACCCGCACTCCACCCCCCTCGCACTCCACCCCCCTCGCACCCGCACTCCACCACCCCCCCTCGCACCCGCACTCCACCCCCCCTCGGACCCGCACTCCACCCCCCCCCTTGCACTCCACTCCCCCCTCGCACCCGCACTCCACCCCCCCCGCACCCGCACTCCACCCCCCCCCGCACCCGCACTCCATCCCCCTCGCACTCCACCCCACCTCGCACCCGCACTCCAACCCCCCTCGCACCCGCACTCCACCCCCCCCTCGACCCGCACTCCACCCTCCCGCACCCGCACTCCACCCCCCTCACACTCCACCCCCCTCGCACTCCACCCGCCCTCGCACCCGCACTCCACCCCCCCTCGCACCCGCACTCCACCACCCCCCGCACCCGCACTCCACCCCCCCCGCACCCGCACTCCACCCCCCCCCTCGCAGCCGCACTCCATCCCCCCTCGCACCCGCACTCCACCCCCCCTCGCACCCGCCCTCCACCCCCCTCGCACCCGCACTCCACCCCCCCCCTCGCACCCGCATTCCACCCCCCCTCGCACCCGCACTCCACCCCCCCTCGCACCCGCACTCAACCCCCCCCCCGCACCCGCACTCCACCCCCCCTCGCACTCCACCCCCCTCGCACTCCAACCCCCTTGCACCCGCACTCCACCACCCCCCCTCGCACCCACACTCCACCCCCCCTCGCACCCGCACTCCACCCCCCCCGCACTCCACCCCCCCTCGCACCCGCACTCCACCCCCCCTCGCACCCGCCCTCCAACCCCCCTCGCACCCGCCCTCCACCCCCCCTCGCACCCGCACTCCACCCCCCCTCGCACCCGCACTCCACCCCCCTCGCACCCGCACTCCACCCCCCCTCGCACTCCCCCCCCCTCGCACCCGCACTCCAACCCCCCCCGCACCCGCACTCCACCCCCTCGCACTCCACCCCGCCTCGCACCCGCGCTCCACCCCCCCCTCGCACCCGCACTCCACGCCCCCCGCACCCGCACTCCACGCCCCCCGCACCCGCATTCCACCCCCCCGCACCCGCACTCCCCACCCCCCCTCGCACCCGCAGTCCACCCCCCCTCGCATCCGCACTCCACCCCCCCGCACACGCACTCCCCACCCCCCCTCGCACACGCACTTCACCCCCCCCCCGGACCCGCACTCCACCCTCCCCCACACTCGCACTCCACCCCCCTCGCACTCCACCCCCCCTCGCACCCGCGCTCCACCCCCCCCTCGCACCCGCACTCCACCCCCCTCGCACCCGCACTCCACCCTCACGCACCCGCACTCCACCCCCCTCGCACTCCACCCTCCCCGCACCCGCTCTCCACCCCCCCGCACCCGCACTCCACGCCCCCCGCACCCGCATTCCACCCCCCGCACCCGCACTCCCCAACCCCCCTCGCACCCGCAGTCCACCCCCCCTCGCATCCGCACTCCACCCCCCCGCACACGCACTCCCCACCCCCCCCTCGCACCCGCACTTCACCCCCCCCCGGACCCGCACTCCACCCTCCCCCACACCCGCACTCCACCCCCCTCGCACTCCACCCCCCTCGCACCCGCACTCCACCCCCCCCGTACCCGCACTCCACCCCCCCCCGCACCCGCACTCCATCCCCCTCGCACTCCACCCCCCCTCGCACCCGCACTCCACCCCCCCTCGCACCCGCACTCCACCCTCCCGCACCCGCACGCCCCACCCCCCCTCGCACCCGCAGTCCACCCCCCCTCGCATCCGCACTCCACCCCCCCGCACACGCACTCCCCACCCCCCCCCGCGCCCGCACTCCACCCCCCCCGCACCCGCACTCCATCCCCCTCGCACTCCACCCCCCCTCGCACCCGCACTCCACCCCCCCCTCGCACCCGCACTCCACCCTCCCGCACCCGCACTCCACCCCCCTCGCACTCCACCCCCCTCGCACTCCACCCGCCCTCGCACCCGCACTCCACCCCCCCCGCACTCGGACTCCACCCCCCCCGCACCCGCACTCCACCCCCCCCCCCCTCGCAGCCGCACTCCATCCCCCCCTCGCACCCGCACTCCACCCCCCCTCGCACCCGCACTCCACCCCCCCCTCGCACCCGCACTCCACCCCCCCTCGCACCCGCACTCCACCCCCCCCTCGTACCCGCAGTCCACCCCCCCCCCGCACCCGCACTCCACCCACCCTCGCACCCGCACTCCAACCCCCCCCCCCGGCACCCGCACTCCACCCCCCCGGGCACTCCACCCCCCTCGCACTCCACCCCCCTCGCACCCGCACTCCAACACCCCCCCTCGCACCCGCACTCCACCCCCCCCTCGCACCCGCACTCCACCCCCCCCGCACTCCACCCCCCCTCGCACCCGCACTCCACCCCCCCTCGCACCCGCCCTCCAACCCCCCTCGCACCCGGCCTCCACCCCCCCTCGCACCCGCACTCCACCCCCCCTCGCACCCGCACTCCACCCCCCTCGCACCCGCACTCCACCCCCCCTCGCACTCCCCCCCCCTCGCACCCGCACTCCAACCCCCGCCGCACCCGCACTCCACCCCCTCGCACTCCACCCCCCCCTCGCACCCGCGCTCCACCCCCCCCCCCGCACCCGCACTCCACCCCCCCTCGCACCCGCCCTCCACCCTCCCGCACCCGCACTCCACCCCCCTCGCACTCCACCCTCCCCGCACCCGCTCTCCACCCCCCCGCACCCGCACTCCACGCCCCCCGCACCCGCACTCCACGCCCCCCGCACCCGCATTCCACCCCCCCTCGCATCCGCACTCCACCCCCCCGCACACGCACTCCCCACCCCCCCCTCGCACCCGCACTTCACCCCCCCCCGTACCCTCACTCCACCCTCCCCCACACCGGCACTCCACCCCCCTCGCACTCCACCCCCCTCGTACCCGCACTCCACCCCCCCCCGCACCCGCACTCCACCCCCCCGCACCCGCACTCCATCCCCCTCGCACTCCACCCCCCCTCGCACCCGCATTCCACCCCCCCCTCGCACCCGCACTCCACCCTCCCGCACCCGCACTCCACCCCCCTCGCACTCCACCCCCCTCGCACTCCACCCCCCCTCGCACCCGCACTCCACCACCCCCAGCACCCGCACTCCACCCCCCCCGCACCCGCACTCCACCCCCCCTCGCAGCCGCACTCCACCCCCCCTCGCACCCGCACTCCACACCCCCCTCGCACCCGCACTCCACCCCCCCCTCGCACCCGCACTCCAGCCCCCCCTCGCACCCGCACTCCACCCCCCCTCGCACACGCACTCCACCCCCCCTCGCACTCGCACTCCACCCCCCCTCGCACCCGCACTCCACCCCCCCCCTCGCACCCGCACTCCACCCCCCCTCGCACGCGCACTCCACCACCCCTCGCACCCGCAATCCACCACCCCTCGCACCCGCAATCCACCACCCCTCGCACCCGCACTCCACCCCCCCTCGCACCCGCACTCCACCCCCCCTCGCACACGCACTCCACCCCCCCTCGCACTCGCACTCCACCCCCCCTCGCACCCGCACTCCACCCCCCCCCTCGCACCCGCACTCCACCCCCCCTCGCACGCGCACTCCACCACCCCTCGCACCCGCAATCCACCACCCCTCGCACCCGCAATCCACCCCCCCTCGCACCCGCCCTCCAACCCCCCTCGCACCCGCCCTCCACCCCCCCTCGCACCCGCACTCCACCCCCCCTCGCACCCGCACTCCCCCCCCCCTCGCACCCGCACTCCAACCCCCCCCGCACCCGCACTCCACCCCCTCGCACTCCACCCCCCCTCGCACCCGCGCTCCACCCCCCCCTCGCACCCGCACTCCACCCCCCCCTCGCACCCGCACTCCACCCCCCCCTCGCACCCGCACTCCACCCCCCCGCACCCGCACTCCACGCCCCCCGCACCCGCACTCCACGCCCCCCGCACCCGCATTCCACCCCCCGCACCCGCACTCCCCACCACCCCTCGCACCCGCAGTCCACCCCCCCTCGCATCCGCACTCCACCCCCCCGCACACGCACTCCCCACCCCCCCCTCGCACACGCACTTCACACCCCCCCCCCCGGACCCGCACTCCACCCTCCCCCACACCCGCACTCCACCCCCCTCGCACTCCACCCCCCATCGCACCCGCGCTCCACGCCCCCCCTCGCACCCGCAGTCCACCCCCCCTCGCATCCGCACTCCACCCCCCCGCACACGCACTCCCCACCCCCCCCCCTCGCACCCGCACTTCACCCCCCCCCGGACCCGCACTCCACCCTCCCCCACACCCGCACTCCACCCCCCTCGCACTCCACCCCCCTCGCACCCGCACTCCACCCCCCCCCCCCGCACCCGCACTCCATCCCCCTCGCACTCCACCCCCCCTCGCACCCGCACTCCACCCCCCCTCGCACCCGCACTCCACCCTCCCGCACCCGCACTCCCCACCCCCCCTCGCACCCGCAGTCCACCCCCCCTCGCATCCGCACTCCACCCCCCCGCACACGCACTCCCCACCCCCCCCCGCACCCGCACTCCACCCCCCCCCGCACCCGCACTCCATCCCCCTCGCACTCCACCCCCCCTCGCACCCGCACTCCACCCCCCCTCGCACCCGCACTCCACCCTCCCGCACCCGCACTCCACCCCCCCTCGCACCCGCACTCCACCCCCCTCGCACCCGCACTCCACCCCCCCTCGCACTCCCCCCCCCTCGCACCCGCACTCCAACCCCCGCCGCACCCGCACTCCACCCCCTCGCACTCCACCCCCCCTCGCACCCGCGCTCCACCCCCCCCCTCGCACCCGCACTCCACCCCCCCCTCGCACCCGCACTCCACCCTCCCGCACCCGCACTCCACCCCCCTCGCACTCCACCCTCCCCGCACCCGCTCTCCACCCCCCCGCACCCGCACTCCACGCCGCCCGCACCCGCATTCCACCCCCCTCGCACCCGCACTCCACCCCCCCTCGCATCCGCACTCCACCCCCCCGCACACGCACTCCCCACC
This sequence comes from Mustelus asterias, assembly GCF_964213995.1. Taxonomy (NCBI): domain Eukaryota; kingdom Metazoa; phylum Chordata; class Chondrichthyes; order Carcharhiniformes; family Triakidae; genus Mustelus; species Mustelus asterias. The sequence goes on from NW_027590825.1 coordinate 52,815, forward strand.
CCCCCTCGCACCCGCACTTCACCCCCCCCCGTACCCTCACTCCACCCTCCCCCACACCCGCACTCCACCCCCCTCGCACTCCACCCCCCTCGTACCCGCACTCCACCCCCCCCGCACCCGCACTCCACCCCCCCGCACCCGCACTCCATCCCCCTCGCACTCCACCCCCCCCGCACCCGCATTCCACCCCCCCCTCGCACCCGCACTCCACCCTCCCGCACCCGCACTCCACCCCCCTCGCACTCCACCCCCCTCGCAATCCACCCGCCCTCGCACCCGCACTCCACTCCCCCTCGCACCCGCACTCCACCACCCCCCGCACCCGCACTCCACCCCCCCTCGCAGCCGCACTCCACCCCCCCTCGCACCCGCACTCCACCCCCCCTCGCACCCGCACTCCACCCCCCCCTCGCACCCGCACTCCAGCCCCCCCTCGCACCCGCACTCCACCCCCCCTCGCACGCGCACTCCACCACCCCTCGCACCCGCAATCCACCACCCCTCGCACCCGCACTCCACCCCCCCCCGCACCCGCACTCCACCCCCCCTCGCAGCCGCACTCCACCCCCCCTCGCACCCGCACTCCACCCCCCCTCGCACCCGCACTCCACCCCCCCCTCGCACCCGCACTCCAGCCCCCCCTCGCACCCGCACTCCACCCCCCCTCGCACGCGCACTCCACCACCCCTCGCACCCGCAATCCACCACCCCTCGCACCCGCAATCCACCACCCCTCGCACCCGCACTCCACCCCCCCTCGCACCCGCACTCCACCCCCCCCGCACCCGCACTCCACCCCCCCTCGCACCCGCATTCCCCCCCCTCGCACCCGCACTCCACCCCCCCTCGCACCCGCACTCCACCCCCCCGCACTCCACCCCCCCTCGCACCCGCACTCCACCCCCACTCGCACCCGCACTCCACCCCCCCCTCGCACTCGCACTCCACCCCCCCTCGCACCCGCACTCCACCCCCCCTCGCACGCGCACTCCACCACCCCTCGCAGCCGCAATCCACCACCCCTCGCACCCGCACTCCACCCCCCCTCGCACCCGCACTCCACCCCCCCCCCCGCATCCGCACTTCACCCCCCCTCGCACACGCACTCCACCCCCCCCTCGCACCCGCACTCCACCCCCCTCGCACCCGCACTCCACCCCCCCCGCACTCCACCCCCGCTCGCACCCGCACTCCACCCCCCCTCGCACCCGCACTCCACCCCCGCTCGCACCCGCACTCCACCCCCCCTCGCACCCGCACTCCACCCCCCCTCGCACCCGCCCTCCACCCCCCCTCGCACCCGCACTGCACCCCCCTCGCACCCGCACTCCACCCCCCCCCGCACCCGCCCTCCACCCCCCTCGCACCCGCACTCCACCCCCCCCTCGAACCCGCACTCCACCCCCCTCGCACCCGCACTCCACCCCCCTCGCACTCCCCCCCTCGCGCCCGCAATCCAACCCCCCCCCCGCACCCGCACTCCACCCCCTCGCACTCCACCCCCCCCTCGCACCTGCGCTCCACCCCCCCTCGCACCCGCACTCCACCCCCCCTCGCACCCGCACTCCACCCTCCCGCACCCGCACTCCACCCCCCTCGCACTCCACCCCCCTCGCACCCGCACTCCACCCCCCCTCGCACCCGCACTCCACCCTCCCCGCACCCGCACTCCACGCCCCCCGCACCCGCACTCCACCCCCCGCACCCGCACTCCCCACCCCCCCTCGCACCCGCACTCCACCCCCCCTCGCATCCGCACTCCACCCCCCCGCACACGCACTCCCCACCCCCCCCTCGCACACGCACTTCACCCCCCCCCCCCCGGACCCGCACTCCACCCTCCCCCACACCCGCACTCCACCCCCCTCGCACTCCACCCCCCTCGCACCCGCACTCCACCCCCCCCGCACCCGCACTCCACCCCCCCCTGCACCCGCACTCCATCCCCCTCGCACTCCACCCCCCCTCGCACCCGCACTCCACCCCCCCTCGCACCCGCACTCCACCCTCCCGCACCCGCACTCCCCACCCCCCCTCGCACCCGCAGTCCACCCCCCCTCGCATCCGCACTCCACCCCCCCGCACACGCACTCCCCACCCCCCCCCCCCGCACCCGCACTCCACACCCCCCCGCACCCGCACTCCATCCCCCTCGCACTCCACCCCCCCTCGCACCCGCACTCCACCCCCCCTCGCACCCGCACTCCACCCTCCCGCACCCGCACTCCACCCCCCCTCGCACCCGCACTCCACCCCCCTCGCACCCGCACTCCACCCCCCCTCGCACTCCCCCCCCCTCGCACCCGCACTCCAACCCCCGCCGCACCCGCACTCCACCCCCTCGCACTCCACCCCCCCCTCGCACCCGCGCTCCACCCCCCCCCCTCGCACCCGCACTCCACCCCCCCCTCGCACCCGCACTCCACCCTCCCGCACCCGCACTCCACCCCCCTCGCACTCCACCCTCCCCGCACCCGCTCTCCACCCCCCCGCACCCGCACTCCACGCCCCCCGCACCCGCACTCCACGCCCCCCGCACCCGCATTCCACCCCCCTCGCACCCGCACTCCACCCCCCCTCGCATCCGCACTCCACCCTCCCCCACACCCGCACTCCACCCCCCTCGCACTCCACCCCCCTCGTACCCGCACTCCACCCCCCCCCGCACCCGCACTCCACCCCCCCGCACCCGCACTCCATCCCCCTCGCACTCCACCCCCCCCGCACCCGCATTCCACCCCCCCCTCGCACCCGCACTCCACCCTCCCGCACCCGCACTCCACCCCCCTCGCACTCCACCCCCCTCGCACTCCACCCGCCCTCGCACCCGCACTCCACTCCCCCTCGCACCTGCACTCCACCACCCCCAGCACCCGCACTCCACCCCCCCCCCGCACCCGCACTCCACCCCCCCTCGCAGCCGCACTCCACCCCCCCTCGCACCCGCACTCCACCCCCCCTCGCACCCGCACTCCACCCCCCCCCTCGCACCCGCACTCCAGCCCCCCTCGCACCCGCACTCCACCCCCCCTCGCACGCGCACTCCACCACCCCTCGCACCCGCAATCCACCACCCCTCGCACCCGCAATCTACCACCCCTCGCACCCGCACTCCACCCCCCCTCGCACCCGCACTCCACCCCCCCCCGCACCCGCACTCCACCCCCCCTCGCACCCGCATTCCCCCCCCTCGCACCCGCACTCCACCCCCCCTCGCACCCGCACTCCACCCCCCCCCTCGCACCCGCACTCCAGCCCCCCTCGCACCCGCACTCCACCCCCCCTCGCACGCGCACTCCACCACCCCTCGCACCCGCAATCCACCACCCCTCGCACCCGCAATCTACCACCCCTCGCACCCGCACTCCACCCCCCCTCGCACCCGCACTCCACCCCCCCCCGCACCCGCACTCCACCCCCCCTCGCACCCGCATTCCCCCCCCTCGCACCCGCACTCCACCCCCCCTCGCACCCGCACTCCACCCCCCCGCACTCCACCCCCCCTCGCACCCGCACTCCACCCCCACTCGCACCCGCACTCCACCCCCCCCTCGCACTCGCACTCCACCCCCCCTCGCACCCGCACTCCACCCCCCCTCGCACGCGCACTCCACCACCCCCCCCATTAGCCGCAATCCACCACCCCTCGCACCCGCACTCCACCCCCCCTCGCACCCGCACTCCACCCCCCCCCGCACCCGCACTTCACCCCCCCTCGCACACGCACTCCACCCCCCCCTCGCACCCGCACTCAACCCCCCTCGCACTCCACCCCCCCCGCACTCCACCCCCGCTCGCACCCGCACTCCACCCCCCCTCGCACCCGCACTCCACCCCCCCTCGCACCCGCACACCACCCCCCCTCGCACCCGCCCTCCACCCCCCCTCGCACCCGCACTCCACCCCCCCTCGCACCCGCACTCCACCCCCCCCCCCCGCACCCGCCCTCCACCCCCCCTCGCACCCGCACTCCACCCCCCCCTCGAACCCGCACTCCACCCCCCTCGCACCCGCACTCCACCCCCCTCGCACTCCCCCCCTCGCACCCGCAATCCAACCCCCCCCCGCACCCGCACTCCACCCCCTCGCACTCCACCCCCCCCTCGCACCTGCGCTCCACCCCCCCTCGCACCCGCACTCCACCCCCCTCGCACCCGCACTCCACCCTCCCGCACCCGCACTCCACCCCCCTCGCACTCCACCCCCCCTCGCACCCGCACTCCACCCCCCCCTCGCACCCGCACTCCACCCTCCCCGCACCCGCACTCCACGCCCCCCGCACCCGCACTCCACGCCCCCCGCACCCGCACTCCACCCCCCGCACCCGCACTCCCCACCCCCCCTCGCACCCGCACTCCACCCCCCCTCGCATCCGCACTCCACCCCCCCGCACACGCACTCCCCACTCCCCCCTCGCACCCGCACTGCACCCCCCCCCGCACCCGCACTCCACCCTCCCCCACACCCGCACTCCACCCCCCCCCCGCACCCGCACTCCACCCCCTCGCACTCCACCACCCTCGCACCCGCACTCTACCCCCCCACGCACCCGCACTCCACCCCCCTCGCACTCCACCCCCCCGCACCCGCACTCCACCCCCCGCCTCGCACCCGCACTCCACCCCCCCTCGCACCCGCACTCCACCTCCCCCTCGCACCCGCACTCCACCCCCCCTCGCACCCGCACACCACCCCCCGCCTCGCACCCGCACTCCACCCCCCCCCTCACACCCGCACTCCACCCCCCTCGCACCCGCACTCCACCCCCCCTCGCACACGCACTCCACCCCCCCTCGCACCCGCACTCCACGCTTCCCCGCACCCGCACTCCACCCCCCACCCCAACCCCCCCGCACTCCACCCCCCCTCGCACCCGCACTCCACCCCCCCGCACCCCACCCCCCCTCGCACCCGCACTCCACCCCCCCACACCCGCACTCCACCCCCCCACGCCCGCACTCCACCCCTCCCCGCACTCCACCCCCCCCGCACTCCACCCCCCCTCGCACCCGCACTCCACCCCCCCCCGCATCCCACCCCCCCTCGCACCCGCACTCCACCCCCCCTCGCACCCGCACTCCACCCCCCCTCGCACCCGCACTCCACGCTTCCCCGCACCCGCACTCCACCCCCCACCCCAACCCCCCCGCACTCCACCCCCCCTCGCACCCGCACTCCACCCCCCCGCACCCCACCCCCCCTCGCACCCGCACTCCACCCCCCCACACCCGCACTCCACCCCCCCCACGCCCGCACTCCACCCCCCCCACGCCCGCACTCCACCCCTCCCCGCACTCCACCCCCCCGCACTCCACCCCCCCCTCGCACCCGCACTCCACCCCCCCCCCCGCATCCCACCCCCCCTCGCACCCGCACTCCACCCCCCCCGCACCCGCACTCCACCACCCCCGCACCCGCACTCCACCCCCCCTCGCACCCGCACTCCACACCCCCCGCACTCCACCCCCCCCCCCGCACCCGCACTCCACCCCCCTTCCCGCACCCGCACTCCACCCCCCCTCGCACCTGCACTCCACCCCCCCCCTCGCACCCGCACTCCACCCCCCCTCGCACCCGCACTCCACCCCCCCTCGCACCCGCACTCCACCCCCCGCCTCGCACCCGCACTCCACCCCCCCTCGCACCCGCACTCCACCTCCCCCTCGCACCCGCACTCCACCCCCCCCTCGCACCCGCACACCACCCCCCGCCTCGCACCCGCACTCCACCCCCCCCTCACACCCGCACTCCACCCCCCTCGCACCCGCACTCCACCCCCCCCCTCGCACCCGCACTCCACCCCCCCCTCACACCCGCACTCCACCCCCCTCGCACCCGCACTCCACACCCCCCCCCTCGCACCCGCACTCCACCCCTCTCCCAAGAAGGTAGATAAGGGCAGTGCCGTTGATGTTGTCTACATGGACTGCAGCAAGGCCTTTGACAAGGTACCACATGTAAGGTTGTGGCATCAGGTTAAACCTCACGGGATCTCGGGTGATCCATCTAACTAGATACAAAACTGACTTCTTGACAGTAGCTCCAGAGTGGTTGCAGAGAACTGTTTTTCAAACTGGAGACCTGTGACCAGTGCTGTGCCTCAGGGATCAGTGCTGGGTCCACTGTTATTTGTCATTAAATTAATGATTTGGATGAGAATATAGGAGGTATGGTTCGCACGTTTGCAGATGACACTAAGATTGGTGGCATAGTGGACAGTGAAGAAAGTTATTTCCAATTGCAATAGCATCTTGATCAATTGGGCCAGTGGGCTGACGAATGGCAGATGGAGTTTAATTTAGACAAATGCGATGTCATGCATTTTGGTAGATTGAACCAGGGCAGGACTTACTCAGTTAATTTTAGGGCGCTGGGGAGAGTTACAGAACAAAGAGATCTAGGGGTACATGTTCATAGCTTCTTTAAAGTGGAGTCACAGGTGGACAGAGTGGTGAAGAAGGCATTCAGCATGCTTGGTTTCATCGGTCAGAACATTGAATACAGGAGTTGGAATGTCTTGTTGGATTTGTACAAGACATTGGTAAGGCCACACTTGGAAAACTGTGTGCAATTCTGTTCACCCTATTATGGAAAGGATTTTATTAAACTAGAAAGAGTGCAGAAAAGATTTACTCGGATGCTACCGGGACTTGATGGATTGAGTTACAAGGAGACGCTGGATAGACTGGGACTTTTTTCTCTGGGGCGGAGGAGGCTGAGGGGTGACCTTATAGAGGTCTACAAAATAATGAGGGGCACAGATCAGCTCGATAGCCAATGTATTTTCCCAAAGGTAGGGGAGTCTAAAACTAGGGGGCATAGGTTAAAGGTGAGAGGGGAGAGATACAAAAGTGTCCAGAGGGGCAATTTTTTCACACAGAGGGTCGTGAGTGTCTCGAACAAGCTGCCAGAGGTAGTAGTGGAGGCGGGTACAATTTTGTCTTTTAAAAAGCATTTAAATAGTTACATGGGTAAGATGGGTATAGAGGGATATGGGCCAAACGTGGGCAATTGGGATAAGTTTCGGGGTTTAAAAAAAAAGGGCGGCATGGACAAGTTGGGCCGAAGGGCCTGTTTCCATGCAGTAAACCTCTATGACTCTATCTATACATGTACCTTACTGGTCCTGACAGCATGTGGTTGAGATAGTGCAAGCGGAGCTTTAGAATGTATCGAACCCCATGCTGTATCTGTCCTGGGAGTGTTTCATGGGGTCAGTGTCGAGGAGCGTTACTCTGTATCTAACCCCGTGCTGTACCTGTCCTGGGAGTGTTTGATAGGGCACAGTGTTCAGGGAGCTCGGCTCTGTATCTAACACCGTGCTGTCCCTGGCCTGGGACTGGTTGATGGGGACAGTGTAGAGGGAGCTTTACTCTGTATCTAACTCCATGCTGTATCTGCCCAGGGAGTGTTTGACGGGGGACAGTGTGGAGGGAGCTTTAGTCTGTATATAACCCCGTGCTGTACGTGTCCTGGGAGTGTTTGATAGGTCAGTGTAGAGGGAGCTTCACTCTGTATCTATCCCCGTGCTGTTTTTTTGGGAGTGTGAAGAGATCTAATATTGTCTCTGTGCAGTAAAGGTTGATGGAAGAGTGCAGATGCAGTTTTCTGTGTCCAACTGGTCTGAACCTGCTCCTGGAGAGATGGACAAGGACAGTGTAGCGTTACTTTTATTCTGTAGGATCCCCCCTCCCACTCCCCCCACCACACACAGCACCCCCACTCCACACAACCCAAACATCCGCCCGCTGTCCCTGCCCTGGGTGTGTTTGCTGGGCAAATTGCAGATGGAGTTTTATCTTGTGTTTCCCCGATGCTACACCTGTCCCTGCAGATGCAGAAATAACCTGATTCTTATTGGAACCAGGTATTTAGGAACAGCAGTGACCGCACTCTCCTTTCACAACCTGCACAGATACATTACTGAATTGCTCTGATTGTCAATACACATCCAGGTGCATGGCTAACCTCATCCCTACTGCCTTTACCTTCCAGGGGTATCACCGACTTCATTCTTATTACCAACTGACAAACAGATACATCACTGACCTCACTCTTATTGTCGCTACTGATTCCCTGCGACCCCCACGTTACAAAACGAATAAAGGCAACACAGCAGCAGCGTCACACAAACTGTCTCAAAAACCTTCAGCTCCTTCAATCATTCTGATCCTGGGCTGATCTCAACAACATAAAGTTTGAATGCAGAATGTAAGTTTGTTCCTCCACGAATACACTTGGTTGAAATAATTGCGGAACAGAGCATCTATTTCAGGTCAAGCAGAGGTGGCAGTGTGGGAGCATGGTGCTAAATATCAGAATTATCTGTATCAATATCTGACTGCTCAGAGACCGGAATTAAAATAAATATATTCACTGCATGTGAAACATGTATAAAATGATATGCATTAAAATGTTACTGCTGGTGTTCAGTGACTGGAACTAATGTTATTCACCTTGAGATCTGTATAAATGTACCTCGTCTGTTCTGTACAGTCAGTTGGAGAAACGGATTTCGAAATGTTTTTCAATTAGATTGTATAAGATCTCCACATGCATTTTCACAAATTCCCTCAATAAATCCCCAGCCGAATTTAACAAGGCAGTCCCCACCAATTGAATTCTGGTTTTCACTCTGCGTGAGATGTCAGCACCACCGGGAATGTCATCCCGCTTGGTTAACGCTGACACACAGACTCACTGTTACTGGGAGATATTGCAAAGTGTTCTTGTGTTGGATCGGGTCATTTCACTGTCCCAATACTGCAAACAATCACAATATGGAACGGGTTCTCACTTCTACACAGGACAATTATTCCCCATTTGGCATTGATTGCAACCAGTTGATCAATCTGATTTACTTTACTGGGGCAGTTTTCACCTGGCCTTCATCAATCGAGGGATTGAGTTTAGGAGTCCGGGGATAATGATGCAGCGATATAAGACCCTCGTCAGACCCCACTTGGAGTACTGTGCTCAGTTCTGGACGCCTCATTACAGGAGGGACGTGGAAATTATTGAAAGGGTGCAGAGAAGATTTACAAGGATGTTGCCTGGATTGGTTGGCATGCCTTCTGAGGATATGTTGAGATAGCTCGGTCTTTTCTCCTTGGAGAGACGAAGGATGAGAGGTGACCTGATAGAGGTGTACAAGATGTTGAGTGGTATAGATCGGGTGGACTCACAGAGGCTTTTTCCCAATGCTGAAATAGCTGCTACGAGTGGACACAGGTTAAAGGTGCTGGGGAATAGGTACAGAGGAGAAGTGAGGGGTAAGTTTTTCACTCAGAGGGTGGTGGGTGAGTGGAATCGGCTGCCGTCAGTGGTGGTGGAGGCAAACTCGATGGGGTCTTTTAAGAGACTCCTGGATGAGTACATGGGACTTAATAGGATTGAGGGTTCTAGGTAAGCCTATATATAAGCCTAGGTGGGTAGGGACATGACCGGCGCAACTTGTGGGCCGAAGGGCCTGTTTGTGCTGTAGCTTTTCTATGTTCTATACAACAGAAAATGTTTGCAATTAATTCATTCGAATTCCCAAATGTCTGAACTGTATTTAGGAAAGATCTGAAGGAGTATTTCACAAACTATAACAACAAATGAACAGAAGACCGTTATTATAAAAGCACAAATGGAAAATATCAATATCAGTGAGGCTGCCCTGGGATGACTTCATGGACAGTGATGGAAACGTGTTTGATACAGAAGATACACGTCCCTTTTATCAGCCTGTTTGAATTGGCAGTGCAGCAAGACCATATACTTTACCCAGTGCTGTCCCTATCCTTGGAAATGTTCAATGGAAGCACAATTTACAGTAACCCAATGGCAAATACAGAAACATGGTTTAGAATGGGGTTCGACACAGAGTAAACACCCTTTGCAGTGAACTATTCAATGGGACACTGCAGAGTGAGCTTTGCTCTGTCTGCAATCCCGTGTGTAACTGTTCTGGGAGGGTTTCAGAGGGCAGTATCAAGAGGAGATGTATCTGTATTGAACTTTTCTTTACCCAAATCTGGGATAGATTCCCACGCAGACAGGGGAGAACGTGCACACTCCACACAGAGTGAGCCGAGGCTGGAATCAAACCCGGGTCTTTGGCGCCATGAGGCAGCAGCGTCAACCAGTGTGTTACAGAACCTCACCCCCACCACAAAATTCCCCCTCTCACCTCCACACTCCCACTGTCGCCTCCACACTCCCACTGTCACCTCGACACTCTCCCCCTCTCGCCTCAACACTCTCCCCCTCTCGCCTCAACGCTCTCCCCCCTCTCGCCTCAACCCTCTCCCCCCTCTCGCCTCAACACTCTCCCCCTCTCGCCTCAACACTCTCCCCCTCTCGCCTCAACACTCTCCCTCTCTCGCCTCAACGCTCTCCCCCTCTCACCTCAACGCTCCCCCCCCCCCTCTCACCTGCACACACTGTGTATCTCACCCTCTGCTATACCTGCACTGGAGATTCGTGTTTGGACAGTGTAGAGGGAGATAGTTTGTGTATCTGGGCCTGTGCTGCATCTACAATGAGGGTATTTGATGGGAGTGTAGAGGCAGCTTATCCTTGTAAATGTCTGATGGGCGCAAGCTTACGGATATCGAGCCTGAAGGTTGCCTGACTAAGTTGAACCTTCACTTTAGCAGCCATGAGACAACCTGGTCACACAGTTAAGATGGGGTGGGAGTGACACTGGACCTCTGTCGCTGACATTGGAGTGTTTGATGGGATGTTGCAGATGATGTTTGCTCCGTCTTTAAGGGCTGTCACCGCTCCCTCCGCACTCTGGCTGGCAGCGTGAGGGGACAGACTGACTTCACACCTAATCCCTGCAGTAAATATCCTGGGAGTGTTTGTTGGATCAGTGTGTATTGATATCACACCATGTTGTTCCCCTCTCATCTGAAAGCTCCCTCCTCACATCAACACACTCCCTCTCACCTCAGTAACCGCCTCTCACCTCAACTCCCACCGTCCACAGCAACACCCCTCACCTCAACACTGACCCTCTCACCTCAAAATTGCCCTTCACCTCAACACTGACCCTCTCACCTCAAAATTCCCCTTCACCTCAACACTCTCTCTCTCACCCCACTCACATCAAAAATAGGATTGACCTTGTGAGTTCCTTCAATCTTTCTGATTCTAGGCTGCCATCAACAGCATAAAGTTTCACTGTGCACCGTCCGTCTGTTCCTCCAGGAATACCCGAGTGTTAAATAATTTCTGAATAGAGCATCTATTTCAGGTCAGGGAAAGATAGCGGCGTTGAAGCATGATGCTAAATACCAGCATTAACTATACCAATGTCTGATTTCTCCATGTCCCGTGTTACATTGATTTGGGTGAGAATTTAGGAGGCATGGTTAGTAAGTTTGTAGATGACATCAGAATTGGTGGCATAGTGGACAGTGAAGGTTATCTCCGAATGCAACGGGATCTTGATCAATTGGGCCAGTGGGCTGACAAATGGCAGATGAAGTTTAATTTAGATAAATGCGAGATGATGCATTTTGGTAGATGGAATCAGGGCAGGATTTACTGAGTTAATGGTCGGGCGTTGGGGAGAGTTACAGAACAAAGAAATCTCGAGCGGGGGTAAGGGAAATACAGACATTGACAGCAAAACAGAGGTGTGGGTTGAAGTGAGATGGTGGGATGAGACACAGGATCTGCGGGGGGGTGTCCAGTGTGGGCTCAGAACAAAGAACAATAAAGCACAGGAACAGGCCCTTCGGCCCTCCAAGCCTGCCCCGATCTATTCCCAGTCTGTTAGAACCGAGAACCATTGAACATTACAGCACAGAAACAGACCTTTTGGCTCTTATTGTCTGTGCCGAACCATTTTTCTGCCTCGTCCCACTGACCTGCACCTGGACCATATCCCTCCACACCCCTCTCATCCATGTACCTGTCCAAGTGTTTCTTCAATGGTAAAAGTGAGCCCGCATTCACCACTTCATCCGGCAGCTCATTCCACACTCCCGCCACTCTCTGTGTGAAGAAGCCCCCCCTAATATTCACCTCAAACGTTTCCCCCTTCACCCTTAACCCATGCCCTCTAGTCTCTTTTCTCCCCGAGCCTCAGTGGAAAAAGCCTGCTTCCATTCACTCTATCTATATCCATCACAATTTTATACACCTCTATCAATTGAACAAAGAACAATACAGCTCAGGAACAGGCCCTTCGGCCCTCCAAGCCCATGCCGCTCCCTGGTCCAAACTCGACCATTCTTTTGTATCCCTCCATTCCCACTCCGTTCATATGGCTATCGAGATAAGCCTTAAACGTTCCCAGTGTGTCCGCCTCCACCACCTTGCCTGGCAGCGCATTCCAGGCCCCCAGCACCCTCTGTGTAAAATATGTCCTTCTGATATCTGTGTTAAACCTCCCCCCCTTCACCTTGAACCTATGACCCCTCGTGAACATCACCACCGACCTGGGGAAAAGCTTCCCACCGTTCACCCTATCTATGCCTTTCATAATTTTATACACCTCGATTAGGTCACCCCTCATCCTCCGTCTTTCCAGGGAGAACAACCCCAGTTTACGCAATCTCTCCTCATAACTAAGCCCCTCCATACCCGGCAACATCCTGGTAAACCTCCTCTGTGCTCTCTCCAAAGCCTCCACGTCCTTCAGGTAGTGCGGCGACCAGAACTGGGTGCAGTATTCCAAATGCGTCCGAACCAGCGTTCTATACATCTGCAACATCAGACCCCAACATTTATACTCTATGCCCCGTCCTATAAAGGCAAGCATGCCATATGCCTTCTTCACCACCTTCTCCACCTGTGACGTCACCTTCAAGGATCTGTGGACATGAAGACCCAGGTCCCTCTGCGTATCTACATCCTTTATGGTTCTGCCATTTATCGTATAGCTCCTCCCTACATTATTTCTACCAAAATGCATTACTTCGCATTTATCAGTATTGAACTCCATCTGCCATTTCTTTGCCCAAATTTCCAGCCTATCTATATCCTTCTGTAGTTTCTGACAATGCTCCTCACATCTGCAAGTCCTGCCAATTTTGTGTCGTCCGCAAACTTACTGCTCACCCCAGTTACACGTTCTTCCAGATCGTTTATATAAATCACAAAGAGCAGAGGTCCCAATACAGAGCCCTGCGGAACACCACTAGTCACAGGCATCCAGCCAGAAAAAGACCCTTCCACTACCACCCTCTGTCTTCTGTGACAAAGCCAGTTCTCCACCCATCTAGCCACCTCCCGCTTTATCCCATGGGATCCATCCTTTTTCACCAGCCTAACATGAGGGACTTTGTCAAACGCTTTACTAAAGTCCATATAGACGACATCCACGGCCCTTCCCTCGTCAACCATTCTCGTCACTTCTTCAAAAAACTCCACCAGGTTTGGGAGGCATGACCTCCCTCTCACAAAACCATGCTGACTATCGTTAATGAGTTTATTCCTTTCTAAATGCGCATACATCCTATCTCTCAGAATCTTCTCCAACAACTTCCCCACTACGGACGTCAAGCTCACCGGCCTATAATTTACCGGGTTGTCCTTCCTACCCTTCTTAAATAACGGGACCACATTAGCTATCCTTCAATCCTCTGGGACCTCACCTGTGTCCAGTGACGAGACAAAGATTTGCGTCAGAGGCCCAGCGATTTCATCTCTCGTCTCCCTGAGGAGCCTTGGATAGATTCCATCAGGCCCTGGGGATTTGTCAGTCTTTATATTCTCTAACAAACCTAACACTTCCTCCCTTGTAATGGAGATTTTCTCCAACGGGTCAACACTCCCCTCCGAGACACTCCCAGTCAGCACATCCCCCTCCTTTGTGAATACCGACGCAAAGTATTCATTTAGGATCTCCCCTAATTCTTTGGGCTCCAAGCATAATTCCCCACTTTTGTCCCTGAGAGGTCCGATTTTTTCCCTGACAACTCTTTTGTTCCTAACGTATGAATTAGTGACAGACAGCATGGTTTTGTAAGAGGGAGGTCGTGCCTTACAAATTTGGTGGAGTTTTTTGAGGAAGTGACAAAAACCGTTGATGAAGGAAGGGCCGTGGATGTCGTCTATATGGATTTCAGTAAGGCATTTCACAAAGTCCCACATGGCAGGTTGGTTAAGAATGTTAAGGCTCATGGGATACAAGGAGAAGTGGGTAGATGGGTGGAGAACTGGCTTGGCCATAGGAGACAGAGGGTAGTGGTCGAAGGGTCTTTTTCCGGCTGGAGGTCTGTGACCAGTCGTGTTCCGCAGGGCTCTGTACTGGGATCTCTGCTATTTGTGATATATAAAAATGATTTGGAAGAAGGTGTAACTGGTGTAATCAGCAAGTTTGCGGATGACACGAAGATGGCTGGACTTGCGGATAGCGAAGAGCATTGTCGGGCAATACAGCAGGATATAGATAGGCTGGAAAATTGGGCGGAGAGGTGGCAGATGGACTTTAATCCGGATAAATGCGAAGTGATGCATTTTGGAAGAAATAATGTAGGGAGGAGTTATACAATAAATGGCAGAGTCATCAGGAGTATAGAAACACAGAGGGACCTCGGTGTGCAAGTCCACAAATCCTTGAAGGTGGCAACACAGGTGGAGAAGGTGGTGAAGAAGGCATATGGTATGCTTGCCTTTATAGGACGGGGTATAGAGTATAAAAGCTGGAGTCTGATGATGCAGCTGTATAGAACGCTGGTTCGGCCACATTTGGAGTTCAGCGTCCAGTTCTGGTCGCCGCACTACCAGAAGGACGTTGAGGTGTTAGAGAGAGTGCAGAGAAGGTTTACCAGGATGTTGCCTGGTATGGAGGGACTTAGCTATGAGGAGAGATTAGGTAAACTGGGGCTGTTCTCCCTGGAAAGACGGAGAATGAGGGGACATCTAATAGAGGTGTACAAGATTATGAAGGGTATAGATAGGGTGAACAGTGGGAAGCTTTTTCCCAGGTCGGAGGTGACGATCACGAGGGGTCACGGGCACTAGGTGAGAGGGGCGAAGTATAACTCAGATATCAGAGGGACGTTTTTTACACAGAGGGTGGTGGGGGCCTGGAATGCGCTGCCAAGTAGGGTGGTGGAGGCAGGCACGCTGACATCGTTTAAGTCTTACCTGGATAGTCACATGAGCAGCCTGGGAATGGAGGGATACAAATGATTGGTCTAGTTGGACCAAGGAGCGGCGCAGGCTTGGAAGGCTGAAGGGCCTGTTTCCTGTGCTGTACTGTTCTTTGTTCTTTGAATAAAATGCCTTGGGATTCTCTTTAATCCTGTCTGCCAAAGACATTTCGTGACCCCTTTTTGCCCTTCTAATTCCCGTTTGAGTTCTTTCCTACTTTCTTTGTACTCCTCCAGAGGTCCCTCCGTTTTTAGCTGCCTGGACCTAACATACGCCTCTCTTTTCTTTTTGACCAGTCCCTCAATTTCCCTGGTTATCCACGGTTCTCAAATCCTCCTCTTCCTATCCTTTTTTACAGGCACATGCCTGTCCTGTAGCCCTAACAACTGTTCCTTAAAAGACTCCCACATGCCAGATGTGGATTTACCCTCAAACAGCCTCTCCCAATCAACAGCTGCCAATTTCTGCCTAATCCCACAAAAGTTAGCCTTCCCCCAATCCAACACCTTACCCTTGGGAGACCACTCATCCTTTTCCATCACTATCCGAATGCTAACAGAATTGTGGTCACTATTTGCCACATGTTCCCCTCCCAAAACTTTGAAGACCTGATCGGGTTCATTCCCCAGTACTAGGTCCAATATAGCCCCCTCTCTAGTCGGGCCATCTACATATTGTTCCAAAGAACCCTCCTGTGCGCATTTTACAAATTCCTCCCCATTCAGAGTCCCAGCTCTCAGCGATTTCCAGTCTATACCAGGGAAATTGAAGTCTCCCACTGAAACAACCCTATTTTTCCTGTACCTATCCAGTATCTCCTGACATATCCGTTCTTCCACTTCCCTTGGCCTGTTGGGGGGCCTGCAGTATACCCGCAACATAGTGACTGCGCCCTTCCTGTTTCTAAGCTCCACCCACAGTGACTCGTTACACGACCCCTCTGAATTGTCTTCCCTCTGCACCGCTGTAATATGCTCTCCAACTAATACTGCTACTCCCCCACCCCTTTTGGTCCCTCCTCTGTCTCGCCTAAAACACTTGTACCCCGGAATATTCAGCTGCCAGTCCTGTCCCTCTTTCAATCAAGTCTCTGTCACGGCAACCACCTCCAAATTCCTCGTGAGCATTAAGGCCCTAAGTTCGTCTGTCTTACCTGCTACGCTCCTTGCATTGAAGTATAAGCACTCCAGACCTCCAGGCCCAGTGAGGTCATCCTCCCCCAGAGTGCTCTTCTTCTTTGCCAGCCTTGACCCAGCCCCAAGCTCGTCCCCAGCCTCTACACTTGTAGACCTAATATTTTGATCCCCACCCCCCTGCCATACTAGTTTAAATCCCCCCGAACTGCACTAGCAAAACTCCCAGCCAGGATATTCGTGCCCTTCCAACATAGTTGTGACCCGTCCTTCTTGTAAAGGTGCCATCCTCTCCTGAAAACTTCCCATTGATCTAGGAAAATGAAGCCCTCCCTCCTGAACCGGCACGGTAGCACAGTGGTTTGCACTGCTGCTTCACAGCTCCAGGGACCTGGGTTCGATTCCCGGCTTGGGTCACTGTCTGTGTGGAGTTTGCACATTCTCCTCGTGTCTGCGTGGGTTTCCTCCGGGTGCTCCGGTTTCCTCCCACAGTCCAAAGATGTGCGGGTTAGGTTGATTGGCCATGCTAAAATTGCCCCTTAGTGTCCTGGGATGAGTAGGTTAGAGGGATTAGTGGGTAAAATATGTAGGGATATGGGGGTAGGGCCTGGGTGGGATTGTGGTCGGTGCAGACTCGATGGGCCGAATGGCCTCTTTCTGTACTGTAGGGTTTCTATGATGTCTATGATTTGGACCAGTCCTTTAGCCAAGCATTCAATTGTACTAACTTCCTATTCTTAGCCTCACTGACATGTGAGGCTAATCTCCCCTCATTCGTCTATGCTCCAGGGAAGAAAGTCCTAACCTGTTCAACCTTTCTCTGTAACTCAGTTTCTCAAGTCCCGGCAACATCCTTGTAAACCTTCTCTGCACTCTTTCAACCTTATTAATATCCTTCCTGTAATTAGGTGACCAAAACTGCTCACAATACTCTAAATTCGGCCTCACCAATGTCTCATACAACCTCACCATAACATTCCAACTCTTATACTCAATACTTTGATTTGTAAAGGCCAATGTACCAAAAGCACGGCCTTAACTACCTGTGACCCCACTTTTATGTATTATGTATCTGTATTCCCAGATCCCTCTGTTCTACTGCACTCCTCAGTGTCCTACCATTTACCTTGTATGTTCTACCTTGGTTTGTCCTTCCAAAGTGCAATACCTCACACTTGTCTGCATTAAACTCCATCTGCCATTTTGCAGCCCATTTTGCGAGCAAATCCCTCTGCAAGCTGTGAAAACCTTCCTCACTGTCCACAACACCTCCAATCTTTGTATCGTCAACAAATTTGCTGATCCAATTTACCACATTATCATCCAGATCATTGATTTAGATGACAAACAACAATGGACCCAGCACTGATCCCTGTGGCACACCACTCGTCACAGGCCTCCACTCAGAGAAGCAATCCTCCACTACCACTCTCTGGCTTCTTCCATTGAGCCAGTGTCTAAGCAAGTTTACGACCTCTCCATGTTTCCCTAGCGACTGAACCTTCCTAAGTAACCTCCCATGTGGGACTTTGTCAAAGGCCTTACTGAACTCCATGTAGACAACATCCACCGCCTTCCCTTCATCCACTTTCCTGGTAACCTCCTCGAAAAACTCTAATAGATTGGTCAAACATGACCTACCACGCACAAAGCCATGTTGACTCTCCCGAATGAGTCCCTGTCTATCCAATTATTTGTAGATCCTATCTCTTAGTACTCCTTCCATTAATTTACCTCCTGCTGACGTCAAACTTACCGGCCTATAATTTCCCGCATTACGTTTTGAGCCTTTTTTAAACAACGGAACAACATGAGTTATCCTCCAATCATCCAGCCACTCACCCGTGGATACCGACATTTTAAATCTATCTTCCAGGGCCCCTGCAATTTCAACACGAGACTCCTTCAAGGTCCGAGGGAATACCCTGTCCGGTCCTGGGGATTTATCTACTCTGATTTGCCTCAAGACAGCAAGCACCTCCTCCCCTTTAATCTGTATAGGTTCCATGACCTCCCTACTTATTTGCCTTATTTCCATAGACTCCATGCCCGTTTCCTCAGTAAATATCTTTTGGTTCCGTACATGGCCGACCACTCTGATCTTCAAGAGGACCAATTTTATCCCTTACTATCCTTTTGCTCATAATACACCTGTAGAAGCTCTTCGGATTATACTTCACCTTGTCTGCCAAAGCAACCTCATATCTTCTTTTCGCCCTCCTGATTTCTTTCTTAAGTAGTTTCTTGCACTTTTTATACTCCTCAAGCATCTTATTTGCTCCCTGTTGCCTATACATGTCACACATCTCTCTCTTCTTCTTCATCAGAGTTCCAATATCCCTCGAGAACCAAGGTTCCTTATTCTTATTCACTTTGCCTTTAATCCTGACAGGAACAGACAAACTCTGCACTCTCAAAATTTCTCCTTTGAAGGCCTCCCACTTACCAATCACACCCTTGCCAGAGAAGAGCCTGTCTCAGTCCTCACTTTTTAGATCCTTTCTCATTTCTTCAAATTTGGCCGTTTTCCGGTTTAGAACCTCAACCCGAGGAGCAAACCTATCTTTATCCATGATCAAGAACAAAACAAAGAACAAAGAATGATACAGCACAGGAACAGGCCCTTCGGCCCTCCAAGCCCGCACCACTCCCTGGTCCAAACTAGACCATTCTTTTGTATCCCTCCATTCCCACTCCGTTCATATGGCTATCTAGATAAGTCTCAAACGTTCCCAGTGTGTCCGCCTCCACCACCTTGCCTGGCAGCGCAGTCCAGGCCCCCACCACCCTCTGTGTAAAATACGTTCTTCTGATATCCCTGTAAAACCTCCCCCCCCCCTCACCTTGAACCTATGACCCCTCGTGAACATCACCGCCGACCTGGGAAAAAGCTTCCCACCATTCACCCTATCTATGCCTTTCATAATTATATACACCTCTATCAGTTCACTCCTCATCCTCCATCTTGCCAGTGAGAACAACCCCAGTTTACCCAATCTCTCCTCATAACGAAGCCCCTCCATACCAGGCAACATTCTGGTAAACCTCCTCTGCACTCTCTCCAAAGCCTCCACGTCCTTCTGGTAGTGTGGCGACCAGAACTGGACGCAGTATTCCAAATGCGGCTGAACCAACGTTCTGTACAACTGCAACATCAGACCCCAACTTTTATACTCTATGCCCCGTCCTATAAAGGCAAGCATGCCATTTGCCTTATTCACTACCTTCTCCGCCTGTGACATCACCTTCAAGGATCTGTGGACTTGCACACCCAGGTCCCACTGCGTATCTACACCCTTTATGGTTCTGCCATTTATCGTATAGCTCCCCTTACGTTAGTTCCACCAAAATGCATCACTTCGCATTTAATAGGACTGAACTCCATCTGCCATTTCTTTGCCCAAATTTCCAGCCTATCTATATCCTTCTGTAGCCTCTGACAATGTTCCTCACTATCTGCATGTCCAGCCATTTTCGTGTTGTCCGCAAACTTACCGATCACCCCAGTTACACCTTCTTCCAGATCGTTTATATAAATCACAAACAGCAGAGGTCCCAATACAGAGCCCTGCGGAACACCACTAGTCACAGGCCTCCAGCCGGAAAAAGACCCTTCCACGACTACCCTCTGTCTTCTGTGACCCAGCCAGTTCTCCACCCATCTAGCCACCTCCCCCTTTATCCCATGAAATCCAATCTTTTGCACCAACCTGCCATGAGAGACTTTTTCAAACGCTTTACTAAAGTCCATATAGACGACATCCACGGCCCTTCCCTCGTCAACCATTCTAGTCACTTCTTCAAAAAACTCCACCAGGTCAGTGAGGCATGACCTCCCTCTCACAAAACCATGCTGACTATCGTTAATGAGTTTATTCCTTTCTAAATGCGCATACATCCTATCTCTAAGAATCTTCTCCAACAACTTCCCTACAATTAATAACTAAATGGTGTGAGATCACAACATTCTGAGGGACAGAGGGATTGGGCTGTCCTTGGGCATGAATCAAAAGGGGCTAATATACAGGTACAGCAATTAATTAGAAATGTCATAAAATGTTACCATTTATTACGAGGGAATGAATTGTAAAATAGGAAGGGTCAGAAACTCCTCAGATATAGGAGCAGAATTAGGCCATTCGGCCCATCGAGTCCGTTCCATCATTCGATCATGGCTGATATGCTCCTCATCCCCATGTTCCTGCCTTCTCCCCATAACCCTTCAACCCATCACCAATTAAAAATCTGTCTAACCCCTCCTGAAATTTACTCACTGTCCCAGCAAACTCCGCTCTTTGGGGTAGCGAATTCCACAGATTCACAACCCTTTGGGAGAAGTAGTTTCTCCTCAACTCTGTTTTAAATTTGCTGCCCCTTCTCCTAAGACCTCTCGTCCTAGAATGTCCCACAAGACGAAGCATCCGCTCCACGTCTACTTTATCCACACCTTTTATCATCTTGTCAATTTGATCTCGCATTCTTCTAAATTCCAGTATGTTTCCAGTGTGCAAGGCATTGGAGAGACCACATCTGGAGTATTGTGTACAATACTTGATTCCTTATCTATAGAAAGATGGTAATGTGTTAGAAAACTGCCCCAGGCAACTGTGAATTCCTCCAACTCGTATTTAATGTCGACTTGAATTGATTTATTTTAAAACGGTTTATTTTAAACATATTGAGACCGGCCTGAAAGTGGTAGACTGGGGACCATCACACAAATGCTCTCAATCTGATGGTGTGGTGGTATTGTCACTGGACTGGGAGCCCAGAGTCCGAGGGTAATGCACTGCGCAGCCAGCTTCCAATCACACCACAGCAAATAGTGAAATCTCAATTCAATAAAAATCTGTCATTAAAGGCCTGGTGATGGCCATGAAACCATTGCCGTTAAAACCCATTTGCTTCACCGATGCCCTTGAGAGAAGGAATTTATCCGACTCCAGAATAAGACCAGAGGATGCTGGAATATCTCAGCAGGTCTGGTAGTCCCTGTAAGTCTTTCATGTGAATCCAGGTCCACACGATGTGGTTGACTCTGGAATGGCCCAGCAAGCAAGCCGCTCAGTTCAAGGGCAGTTAGGGATAGACCACAAGCAAGGAACTGGGAACAATCTGCACAAAATATTGGCCAGTTATTTTCAGTCTGGAAATGTAAAGCTGCCGTTTCGCTCTCAGTCAGGAACAGATCCCAGTTTTACACCAATCTCTGATTTAACAGCACATTGGAGAGCTGGTGCAGACACGATGGGCCAAATGGCCTCCTCCTGCACCAACACTATTCTGTGAAATCTTAGAAAACAGGGAAATGCTGGAATTAAACTCAGCAGGTTCGGCAGCATCTGTGCAGAGAGAGAGAGAAACAGAGTTAACATTTCAGCTCTGTGACCTTTCCTGTGAACTGGGGAAAGTTAGAAATGTAACAGGTTTGGAGAAAGGGGCGGGTGGGACAGGGACGAAAGGAAGGTCTGTGAGAGGGTGGAAGACAGGAGAGATTGAATGAGAGAAAAGTGACCCCCCCCCCCCCCCCCCCCCAGAGCCAAACTCCCTCAGAGGCTCCCACACTGCATTCCAACAAACTGAACTGGATTGGACTGAATGGGAAGTCATGGGAATGTAACCCTCACTGACTTCATGGATCAAGTACATTTCTGGATGGAAATTAGCTGCATTGACTCCAGCCTGGTTGTTGGTGTGAAACAGGAGCTGATGTCTATCTGTGTGTGTGTGTGTGTGTGTGTCCCTGCCTGCAGCTCCCAGAGAGTTTAAAATCCTGCATCTGTCTCTCTGCAGAGCTGCTGGTTAAAGACACATTTCCAGCATTTATCAGACAGAAACTTCACTCTCATTCTCTCCCTCCCCTCCCCCAGCCAGTGCTCCTGTTAAAAAAAGGCTAAACACTTTATTTTGCAGCTCTGATCAGTGGTGAATCATTAACCATGAAGCACAGGGCACACACACACACACTCACACACCCGGACACACAGCATTGTAAATCAGAAGTGGGATTTGTAAACGCAGCAACAAAGAACTTGGCAAGATCTTGTTTCAGTTCAGGCAACTTAAGGAAAAGTGAACTTTGCAAGAATCAGCAAAGGGTGCAAACCTGTAGCGGATGGAGTCCTGGATGAACAAGTTGTACAATCCACATTCAGACCTGGCCTCTCTCTCTCTCTCTGGCAGTGCAGGGCTGCTGGTTAATTTAAATCCATCTTCTCTCAGCTCCCAGTGCTGGTGATGTGAAGCTGGGAGTGGGGGGAGGGAGAGCCTTGGGATGAACCATTTGCCTGGTGCTCACTAACCCACACACACACAAACACCCCCCCCCCCCCACACACACACACACACTCAGAGACAGATTGGTGTTGGACTGGGCCATACCTGGAGTAGGTGTGTTCAGGTGAGGTGTAGGAGCTGTGGTTGGATGAGGATTGATTGGGGAGGTGTGGGACTCAGTGAGGTTATAAAAAGGCTGGCGATGCATTGTCCTGTCTCTCCACGTGGGTTGGTAAGTATCAGGTAAGCTGTGTCTTTGTGAGTGAGTGAGTCAGTGTGTGCTTGCATGGAGTTCCAGCTCTGATATTTTAACCCCCCCTTTCCCAGCACAAAGCCCCTGTTCCTGGATCTCTCTCCCCACCATGGGAGAGGGGATGGAAGGAGTTGGAGAGATCACCGAGGGAAAACATGTGCGATGGTGAGTATGAACCTCTTCACTTTCTGTCTGCACCTTTCCCGCCTCAGCCCTGCTTTTCTCTCTGTTTGCAGCCTCCTCTCAATCTCCCTCTCCATCTTTCTCTCTCTCAACCTTTCTCTCTCTCAATCTCTCTCCCTCTCAATCTCTCTCCCTCTCAATCTCCCTCTCCATCTTTCTCTCTCTCAATCTTTCTCTCTCTATCAATCTTTCTCTCTCAATCGTTCTCTCTCTCAATCTTCCTTTCTCTCTCTCTGTCTCTCTCTCTCTCTCTCTGTCTGTCTCGGTGTCTTTCTCTGTCTCGCTCTCTCTGTCTCTCTCTCTCTGTCTCTCTCTCTCTCAGTCTCTCTCTCTGTCTTTCTCTGTCTCAATCTTTCCCCCCCCCCGAGTTGCCCCCCCCCCCGGTTGCCCCCCCTCCCCCCCGGTTGCCCCCCCCCCCCCCGGTTGCCTGCCCCCCCCCCTCCCGGTTGCCCCCCCCCCCCGAGTTGCCCCCCCCCCTGAGTTTGCCCCCCCAATTTGAATCTCCCCCTCCCCTTACTGCCAATGCCCTATGGATTCCTCTCTCAGCTCAATACCCCCCAAACCCCTCTCCTGAACCCACTCCCAATCCTTTTAAACCCCCCGCCCTCAGTCTCTCATCCCCAAATTCCCCTCCCCCTCCCCCCCGCCTCCAGCTTCCCCCCCAAACCCCTCCTTAAATCCCCACTCCAGAAACCCCAATCTTCTTCAATCCCACTCTAATCACCACCCCCCCCAGTCTCTCTCAGGCTCCCACCGCCAAAGCCCTCTGAGCCCAAGCTCCCGAGAGTCCCTCTGAGCCCCTCCCAATCCTTCTAAACCCCCCGCCCTCAATCTCCCCTAATTCCCCTAAAAACCCCTCTTTCCCCCGCCTGATTCCCTGTCCCTCTGCCCCATCTCCTTTAATCCGACTCTAAGCAGCCCCCCCCCCCACCATCTCTGAGACCCACCGCCAACCTGACTCCACCCCCTGAATCCTCCAAGGTCCTGACCCAATTCCTCACCCCCCCCCCCTCCCAAAGGCTCCCTCTGCCCCCCCCTGCCAAACCCAAGCCCCCCTGACGCCTGCACCCAATCCTTCCTAAGTCCTCCCTGCTCCCGAATCCCTCTGAGTCACCGCCCCCCCCCCGAATCCCTCTACACGCCCCAATTGTAACCCTTCCCCACCCTAAATCCCTCTCAGAATTCCCCCCTCCTGAATGCCTATAAATCCACCCCACCCTCAATCCCTCACATGTCTTCCACTCAGCCTCCCCCCCCCCCCCCCCGCCGCCGCCGCCGCCGCCTCCTCCACTGGCAAAGTTCCCCAGGCTGAATGTCCCTCTATGCTCCCCCTCCCCCGCCCCCCCCAGCCCTGGCAAACTTCCACTCCCACCCTGTGAACAGCCCCTGGACTGACGGAACCCCCCCCCCTCCTTTATAATTCCTGTTCCCCCCCCCCGGTCAATCCCCCTCCACCCCGTTATAAGCAGCTCTGGGTCGAGTTGGATGTGGAAACTCTGCCCATTTCAAACATTAACGTTCAAATGACTAATTCCCCTGACACTGAGCAGCCTGTGTTATAATATCCCCCACCCCCATCCTGTACAACAGACCCCCTGTCTGATTCCCCCTCCCCCCCGACCCTCTTCCCCCATTGTCCCCTTTCTCTGATAACTCCTGACTCTGGACAGCCTGTGTTATAATATTCCCCCCTCTTGTACAACAGACCTCCTTCCCTCTCTGAATAACAACTCCTGGCTCTGAACAAGCAGCTGTGTTACACATTTCCCCCATTTCAGCAGTTTCTGCCCCCCCGACCCCCCTGCGCTGTGTTCCTGGCCCTTCGCTGCTTGTCAACAACAAACCCGTGATCTGGCCTGTCCCCCACGAGAGAGCAGAGAGGGAGATATGAGGCAGAGAAGCAGAGAGATATAGAGATGGAGTTAGAGAGAATGCTGCTGTAATTCAGACAGAGTGAGTCACAGAGGGAAGCAGAGATCAGATACAGAGAGAGATAAGAGGCAGAGAGATATAGAGATGGAGATAGGATGCGACTGTAATTCAGACATTGATTCACAGAGAAGGGAGGGAGCAGAGATAGACAGAGATAAGAGGCAGAGAGATATAGAGATGGAGTTAGTGAGGAATCTGCTGTGATTCAGACAGAATGATTCACAGAGAGAGGGAAGCAGAGAACAGATAGAGATATAGAGACAGAGGATGCTACTGTAATTCAAACAGACTGAGTCAGGGGGAGGCAGAGATAGAGATAGGGGGAAGCAGAGAGAGATAGAGAGAGGCAAGCAGATAGCTAGAGAGGTAAGACAGAGAAGCAGAGTTAAAGTTCAAATTTTATTCGTCACAAGTAGGCTTACATTAACACTGCAATGAAGTTACTGTGAAAAGATGGAGATAGAGAGAATGCTGCTGTACTTCAGACAGAATGAGTCAGAGAGGGAGCAGAGATAGATAGAGCGAGAGAGAGAGAGAGATGGAGAGGAGGCTGCTGTGATTGAGATAAAATGATCCACAGAGAGAGAGAGATGTGCAGAGAGGCTGAGATACAAAGTGAGATGTCGAGATAAATAGAAAGTGGGGCTTTGGCAAGACAGAGTGACAAAGTTTCAGAGAGAGTGAAAGATAGAGAGAATGAGAGAAAAAGGGAAAGATGCTGCCATTGTGAGAGGCTGAGGTATAAAGGATGGGGAGAGACAGGGATTGGAAAGATGTGGAGAAACAGTTCTGAGGATGGGGGAGTTGCACAGACAGAGCTTCAGGGAGAGGGATTGAAATCTGTGGGATTACATTGGAGCAGGGATCACTGGGAATACCCCCTCCCCCTGACATACAGACCACTAACCCTCAGTGTAAAAGCCCCACCAGTCGATCTGTGAATAAAAATGAACGACAAAGACTTTTATTAACATTTTTCTCTCTGGTTATAGCTCTTGTCCGAGGATTCCTCACGGCAAAACTATTCGCTCTCTGCATCGCCAAAGTTTCCATAGGAATTCTCCTTGGAAGAGAGAAAGAGAAAATAAAGTGAAATTTGATTAAACACAAAACAAAAGCTGATTAAAAACAATAAAAGGCACAGCAAGATCCCAGGACTTGCTGAAATTCACAATCTCACTGGGGAGGTGGGGGAAACATTCATTTTCACCTCCTCATTATTAAACCCTGACAAAATGGGAACAAGTTTCAAATGCAATGAACTTCCAACTGCCTCCTGACTGTCCCGATATTGAATTTATTAAACACGTCAAAGCATTCTGGGGGCTTTACTCCAGAGACAGGCCAGTGAATAAACACAGGAGGCCCCAATGATGTTCCCACTTCTATCAGTCACCTCTCCCCGCCCCCCCCCCTCTGTTTCTCCCTCTCCGTCTCTTACACACTTCCCCCAGATATCTATCTGTCCAATACCCCGTCTCTGCTCCTGTCTCTGGATAACCTGTCCTGATCTCTGCTCTGTTTCTCTATCTCAGGGTGAATCTGGATTGAAATGCTCTCTCTAAGTTTCTGTCTGACTGTTTAAAATGAAACTCACAATCAAAAGGGAAATGAGAGGGGGGCGGGAGCAGGAAAACCCACAATCCCACCCTGAAGTGGCTGCTTCACATTTTATTGAACCATTGAATTCAGCCACTTAAACCCTGTTGGGTAATTAAGCAAACGCAAAAGTGCTCCTGAGATTTAGGCCGTGAAGTGCGGCCTAGTCACAGAGGCTGCATTATTCCTCAGGTAGAAAGAACAAACCCCCCTCTCTCCCACCGCCCCCCCCCCCCCCCCCCGCAGTTAAACAGAACAATCTTCTCCATCCACACCCTCAAATCCCAGCGCCCTGTCTAAAAACACAAGCAGGACTCTGGGATTGAGAACAAGCCTTTCCCCCAGGCTCAGGAATTTGAATTTCAGCTCCCTCTCTCTCCCGAGTGCTTCACAGTGAGAGGGAGAGAGAGAGAGAGAGACTGGGAATGCTGCAATCAGGATCCCACAGGGAGTCCCACACTGCAGGAGGGCACCCCCCACACCCCCGAGCCTCTGTCTCTATCCCCCTACCCCCCCTCCACTAAGCCCCCGACACTCCCCACCCCTTCTCTGTTCCTCTCTCTGTTCCCCACCCTCCTTCCCCTCCATCTTTTCATGTTTAAAGTGTGGGGTGATGTCACAGTGCGGGGAATATGGGGCGAGGAGGAGGGGGGACAGAGAGCATGAGGGCACAGCAAGATCCCACACACACAGTCTGAGCAGGGCCAGATACAAAGTGATTTTTAAGTGAGGATTGGGTTAAAGTGAGTGGGCAATGAGTTGAACCACACGTCTCCCTCTCTCTCCCTCGCTCCCCCCCCTCCATCTCTCCCCCACCCCAAATAAAAATAATGACAAGTCACTCCAGGATTGGGGCTGTTTGTACATTCGATATGAACAGGGAACCTTCCACTTCGAGCACAGTCACACCTCTCTCTCCGATTCCCTCTGTCTCTCACTGTTTCTTTCTCTCTGCCTGTTTCTCTGCCTCTATCTCTGAACCTGTCCAGCCCCCTCTGTGTCTCTTTTGCTTTCCCCCCAGATCTATATATATATCCAATACCCCATCTCTGCCCCGGTCTCTCCTACTCTGGATAATCTGTCCTGATCTCTGCTCTGTTTCCACCGTCTGGGGATGAATGGGGATTAAAATGTTCTCTCTGATAAGTTTCTGTCTGACCGTTTCAAATAATGAGGTGTTGTGGGCCACGTTTGCTATTTCTCAGTGATTTCCATGGGGAAATGGGGAGGGAAGCTCCTTCTGCAAAGCCAGATCTCTCTCGCACTGCAATGTGGCAGCAGCCAGATTCCAATATCTTTATATTGGGAAAAAATCTATTCAGACACAACAGCCCAGATTCAGCCTCAGTCACACAGCCGCTGGTTACAAATCCCACCTTCTGGGAGGGTGTGAGTGAGGGTCTTTTCCCCAGAGACTGGGGAGCTGGGCTGTGAGTGCAGAGCAGAGGACCCCCCCCCCTAACCCAGCCCCCCTCCAGTGTGTCTCCTCTCCCTGCCCCTCTGCCTTTGATCTCCCTCTGTTACCCTCCCTTTCTCTCTCTCCCTCCCTTTCTCTCTTTCCCTCCCTTTCTCTCTCCCTGTCTTTCTCTGTCTCTGTCCATCTCTCTCTCCCTCCCTGTCTCCCTCTCTCTCTCCCTCCCTGTCTCTCTCTTTCTCTCTCTCTCTCTGTCTTTCCCTCCCTGAAATTAAATGAACAACAATTCACATTGGTGTTTTCCTTCACATTTTATTGAAAGGTGAAATATAGACAGGAATGTCTGGGGAGAGAGAGAGGGGAGGGGTGCTGGGATTGGTAAGAACGCTGGAGAGACAGAGACAGGGAAATTATGAACCGCCCCCCCCATCCAAATAGAAATTCCTGGGAAAAGAGAGAGGAGAATCTGGAGTCACACAGCACAGAAACAGGCCATTCGGCCCACCAGCTCGATGCTGGCCATCAAATCCCAATCTATCCTACCCCCATTCCCCAGCGCTTGCTGCACAGCCTACGATGCCTCGGTGATTGAAGTGCTTGAATTTACCCGACCCCGTTTCCACTTTCTTTCCTTGAACCCACTTTGCGGTCCGTGAGCGAGATTTCGTTTCATAAAGTGTGGTCGCCTCACATGCTCCAGGGACCCGGGTTCAATTCCCAGCTCGGTTCACTGTGATCCTGTGTCTCTTCCCCCACCCCCTCACTGCACCCCCCACAAACCTCACCTCTTGCTGTCTATTCCTGTTTTCCCCCTCACTCTCCCCCTCTTTCCCTCCCTCCATCTTTCTCTGTCTTTCTCTCTCTCTGTCTGTCCATCTCTCTCTCCTCCCTCCATCTTTCTGTCTTTCTCTCTCTCTCCCTCCCTCCATCTTTCTCTGTCGTTCTCTCTCTCTCTCTCTCACTCCCTCCATCTTTCTCTGTCTTTCTCTCTCTCTCTCTCTCTCTCACTCCCTCCATCTTTCTCTCTCTCTCTCTTCCGCTCCCTCCATCTTTCTCTCCCTCCCTGTCTTTCTCTCTCTCTCTTTCCACCCCTCCCTGTCTGTCTTTCTCTCTGTCTCTCCCCCTCCCTCCATCTTTCTCTGTCTCTCTCTCTCTCTCTCACTCACACTGTTTCTCTCTCTCTTTCTCCCTGCCTGTCTCTTTCTCTCCCTGTCTTTCCCCCTCTCTTTCTCTCTCTCTGTCTTTCCCCCTCTCTCTCTGTCTTTCCCCCTCTCTCTCCCTCTCTGCCTCTTTCTCTCTCCCCCTCTCTGTCTCGTTCTCTCCCCCTCTCTGTCTCTTTCTCCCTTTCTCGCTCTCTCCCTTTCTCTCTCTCCCCCCCCCCCCCCACTCTGCCTCTTTCTCTCTCCCCCTCTCTGTCTCTTTCTCTCTCTCCCCCTCTCTGTCTCTTTCTCCCTTTCTCGCTCTCTCCCTTTCTCTCTCTCCCCCCCCCACTCTGCCTCTTTCTCTCTCCCCCTCTCTGTCTCTCTCACACACTGTCTCTCTCTAATATGGTTATGAAGTTGCATATATAAGGTTAAAGATGTGGTGTTTGACAAATGTAAATATTGAAAAGAAATGCTGAGAAAACCAAAACGAACCATCCAGCGTTGTGTCTTTAGAAAGCCTGTGTCTTTGTGCTGGGGATTTTAAACTGCAGAAAGCAGGCTGCAGAAGACAACTTTACAACATTTGTGTCCAAAGCAGCAGCCAGAGTCCCAGCAGAGCAAAACAGGCTTTGAATTGGGTCAATGATTTTAAAACAAGCTCTCAAACACACACAACCAATTGCATTCAAATTGGGGCGTTGGTGACAGCCTCAAGCCACTCAAATTGCAGGAATACTGTGAGGAAATTCTGGGTATTTAAACCTGGGACAGGGGGAAATAACGGGGAGGGAGCGACCTTGCTGCCTCTTTAGATTGAAGGAGGGAGAGTCTGATACTGAATCCTGCAGTAATATATACAGCTTCATCACATCACCATCTAAATAGAAGCAGAAACCAACTCAGAAAGTATTCCAGACCCAAGCAGCAGAAGGAAGTTCACATTTCCAACAGACGCCTGGTGTTATATTATTTGAGGGTGACTCTATTCTGTAATGATTTATTTCATTATTCCTGAGTGAGTCTTGTCATTGGAACAGCATTCTATTGGGGAGTTTATTCAGTTTGTTCATTGTTTTAATAAGGTTGTCACCCAGTCTAAATTAAAGACCTGTTAGTTGTTCCTGATGGAGAGAGTGTCAGATCCTGCTTTAATTTACCAATTCCTCCCACAGTCCAAAGCTGTGCGGGTTGGGTGGATTGGCCGTGTTAAATTGACCCTAGAGTCAGGGGGATTAGCAGGTTAAAAGTGTGGGGTCATGGGAATAGGGCCTGGTTGGGATTGTGGTCGGTACAGACTAGATGGGCCGAATGGCCTCCTTCTGCACTGTAGGGATTGAATGTCTAAAACCAGTAGCTTCCTCCTGTCTCACACTCACTTACTTAAGATTACGAGGCGAGGTGTATCCCTTTAGGGGGTTACAAAATAGCGCAGAGGGAAACATCACCTCAGCGTGGTAACAATATTTACAATCCCACAATCAGACACCCACCCTCCCTTAGTCAATGAATGAATTATTCAAATTACAATGAAGGTAATTCTGCACAGCAAGATCCCACTGCCAGTCTCACGATGGAGGAGGACACCCCCAGACTCTGTGTCTCTTTCCCCCTGCCCCTCCTGAGACCCTCTCACACAGCCACCCGCCCCCCCCCACACCCTCTCTGTTTAGCTCTCCCTCCATTTCTCTATCTCTCTCTCTGCCTCCTCCGCCTCCCCAACCCTTCTCCTTCTCCTCAATCTTTCCTGTTTAAAGTTCTGCTCATGGGTCACAGTGCGAGGAATAGGGAGCCAGACCCACCTGTGTGCACAGCAAGATCCCACACACACACAACCTGGTGAGGGCCGGATTAAATAAATGCTGTGGGTGAGGACTGCAGGAGAGTGTGGGGGAAATGGGATCCACTCCTCTCTCTCTCTTCCCAAATTAAATTGACAACAATTCACATTGGTGTTTTCTTTAACCTTTTATTGAAAGATGAAATATAGACAGGAATGTCTGGGGAGAGAGAGAGGGGAGGGGTGCTGGGATTGGTAAGAACGCTGGAGAGACAGAGACAGGGAAATTCTATACCCCCCCCATCCAAATAGAAATTCCTGGGAAAAGAGAGAGAGAAAAGAATCTGGAGTCACACAGCACAGAAACAGGCCCTTCGGCCCACCAGCTCGATGCTGGCCATCAAATCCCAAGCTATCCTCCTCCCATTCCCCAGCACTTGCTCCAGAGCCTACGATGCCTCGGCGATTAAAGTGCTTGAATTTACCCGACCCCTTTTCAAGCTTTTTCCTTGAACCCACTTTGCGGTCCCTGAGCCAGATTTTGTTTAATAAAGTGTGGTCGCTGTTGCAGTGCGGGCAAAGGCCACAGGCCCAGTGTGTGCACAGCAAGATCCCACAGCAGCAGCAGCAATGTGAACCTGAATCAGATGGGACACAGTCCTCCCCCCAAACCCCAACCCCCCCCCCCACTCTCTCAACTGCTGTGACCCCCCTTCCCCACTCACTACCCTGTGTGTGTGTGTGTGTGTCTGCATTATCCCAAATCTCCAGAATGGCTGGAACTCCCTCTTAAAAGTAACCCTTTTTAAAACTAAAATCCCTGTGGTGCACAGCAAGATCCCACAAAGTGCAGTCAGCTGTGTTGAGCGTTTTGTAATTTGGAAATTGTTTATACAGAGTGAGGGAGCCAGAGAGGGGCTGAGACAGTGAAATCCCTCTCTCAGGACCCTCAGAATTAAACTGGAGACCCTGTCCCTCACTGAAACTCCCCTCCCTCTAACAGCCTGTGTCTCTCCCCCTGCATCTAACCCACAACTCCAGCTGTTTCCATCCCTCCCTCTTCCCCTCTCTCCCTGCCTCTCTGTCTCCATCTGTTTCTGCTCGAGAAGAGACAGGGAGAGAGAGAACAGGGAGAGAGAGAGACGGGAAGAGACAGAGATAAAGCGAGAGAGACAGATATTTGATAATTAATTGTGTATGGTCGCATTATTGAGTGTGGTTTAATTTGGTGATTTTTTTTATACAGAGAGGCAGAGAGAGGTGAAGACAGTAACATTCTCTCTCTGGCACCCTCGCAAGTTCAAAGACACAAAAGCTGCAGACACTCACACACACAAACTGGGTTTGGTAAGTTTCCCAATCTCTGCAGCTTCACATGTGGCCCAGGGTTTGAATTGAAATTTAAAAGCAGCTTGGAGACACTGCAGGATTTTTGAGTTGAGTTTCTCCCCCCCTCACCCTGTAAATATAAAATAGAAATTCCTGGATTACAATATTCCCTTGGACAGAGCAGAGGGAATGTGTGAGTGGTGTGTGTGTGTCTGAGACCTAGGCTGGATTTGGGAATATCTGCCTGCTGAAGAGGGTCAGTGAAACCATCCTGGCTGAATATCTCATCGCTAAAGAGTCACAGAGAGAGATATCTGATCAATAAATGTGTTACTGAACCCACTCTGGATGCTCCCTCTATCTCTGTCTCTCTCACTAACTTCATTGCAGTGTTAATGTAAGCCTTGTGACACTAGTAAATAAACTTTAAATCTTTCAACTTGAAAAACTCTCTCTTTCTGTCTCTCTCAGTAACTGCAGCGTTAATGTGAGCCTTACTTGTAACAGGAATAAACAAACTTTAAAACTTTAAACATCCTCTCTGTCTCTTTATCTCTCTGTCTCTTTCTGTCTCTTTATCTATGTCTCTGTCTCTGTGTGTCTCTGCCTCTCTCTGTCTCTCTCAGTAACTTCATTGCAGTGTTAATGTAAGTCTTACTTGTGACACTAATAATCAAACTTTAAAACTTTCAACTTTAAAAACTCTGTCTATGTGTCTCTGTCTCAATTCAGACACTAGTTCAGTGCCAGGTTGAGAGGGGGTCAGTATTGAGCAGAATGGGTGGCAGTTTGATACAAAGTTTGCAGAAACTGCAGCGAGTGTTTGTAAACATGTTGGGGTTGTGGAAAGGTCAGTGTGTAACAAGCTGAGGGAAGGTGTTTCCACTTCACATGTGGCTACTTTTTGGCAATGGGAGTTACCTTTGCATCTACAGGGAGCTCTGAAGCCTCATGGCTTTCTGCCTGCCTCTGTTTGAACAGTTTAATATGTTTCAGCACTGACCTCCGGCCCTTGTTGGGAATATCAGTCTCCCAGAATACCAGTATACCTGACTGCCCACCTCCCCGCCCGCCACCCCCAGCCCCCAACCCTGTGTGTGTGTTGTCCCAAGTCTGGAGACTTCCCCACAGTCCCCTGAAAGGTTTAAACTGCCTCTGAGAAAACACCCTTTTTAAAACAAAATCCCCAGCAACATCCTACAAGCTGCAGTCAGCTGTGTTGAGTGTTTTGTAATTTGGGAAAAGTTTATACAGAGAGAGAGAGAGAGAGGCAGAGAGGGGCTGAGACAGTGAAATCAAACCCCCCGGGACAGCCAGAATGAAAATTACACAGCACAAAATCCCAGGATTGCCCCTTTCCAGGTTTTACTGAGAGATTGTCCAACTAAATATTAATTCCTGGGAAAAAGAGGGAGAGAGAGAGAATAAAGAGAGGCAGATAGAGGAAGGAAATGGAGAGAAAAGCAGAGAGAAATAGACAGAATGGGGGAAAAGCTGTGGAGAGGATGAAATGAAAATCTGAGCATCTGTAAACTGAATTGTAAAGGCCTCTGTGAATTTTATTCAACAATTAGGTTCATTGCTCTGTCTCCGACCCCTGTTATTTTAGATTTAAAACAAACTTATAGACAGTTTCATACATCATTTACTCTTTGCCACCCACCAAAGGGTTAACGTGTTTGCGACTAATTGCAAAGCCGGGATATTTTAACCCCAGGGTTTCAAACACCAGCCCCCCCAAACACCCCACAATCGAACCAGAACTGGTTCATCCGAGGAAGCGAGATTAAAATTAAACCTGGATCAGGGTAAGAAAGAGACAACTCACATGCGGCCTATAGAACAGGCCTCAGTCCATCCATCCTCCTCTGGAGAATAGCCCCTTGTCCAAGGATTCCGAGTCCCATTGCAGTCTTCAAAATTCAAATTCCTGGGAAGAAGAGAGAGAGAAATTAATTAATTAAAATACAATAAATTGTTTAAATTAAATAGCACAAGAGGCCAGGATTCCCCTTCTGAGATTTTACTGAGAGATTGTCTAACTAGATATGAATTATTGGGGAAAAGAGAGAGAAAATTAATTAAATACAAGAAACCATTTAAATTAAATCTCACCGAAACGCAGGATTCCCCCCTCTCAGTTACACAATCTCACAGAAACATCAGAATGGCATGAACAGAGAGAGAGAAATCTACAAACAGAATCTCCTAAAACTGAATCAAATATCCACAACCCCCCCGTCCATCCCTGTCTCCCTCTCAGACTCCAGGAGCTGCTCATCTCCCTCTTTCAGTTTGGGATGGGGCTGCTGATTCCTTCGGGACACTTTTTAAAATCGCCCTCCCGGGATTGATTTCTACAACTCCCTCCATCTCCCTTTCACTATCTCCTTCTCTTTTCTCCCTCTGCTCCTGTCTCTCTCACTCAGTATAAAGATGGATGTCCCTGTCTAGATCCTTGTCCCTGTCCCCTCTCTTTCTCACTCGTTGTCTCTGTCCACAGCTGTTTCTTTCCCTCTCTCTCATGTACGCTGCATTGAAATGAGCGATGCCATATTCCTGTCTCCCTGTTTATAATAACACAGTTTTTGTTGATTAAAGGTTTAAAGAGACACAAAGGAAGATGAAGCCAGAGAGAGAGAGAGAGACATTCTGCAGAGTGATAGACAGATATGGAAGAATGTTCGAGAGAGAGAGATTCTGGTGAGTGATGGACAGATATGGAAGAATGCTCGAGAGAGAGAGAGATTCTGGAGAGTGATAGATATGGAAGAATGCTCGAGAGAGAGAGAGAGATGAATGGAAAGAAACAGGAAGGGAGAGAAAGCTGAAGATAGGGGAAAAATACTGGAGGGAGAGACAGAGAGAAAAGCAGAGAGAAATAGAATGGGGAAGAAAGCTGTAGTGGGGAAGATAAATGTAATGGCTGAACTTCAGAAAATTGAATTGTAATGTCCTCTGTGAAATGTATTTAACATTCGGGTAAGTCAGTCTCTCCCATCCCTGTTACTTTGGATTTGCATCAAACTTTTAGAAAGTTTCATATTACAGATATTTAATTTACTCTTTGCAACCCACCAAACGAATTGCAAAGCCGGGATATTTTAACCCCAGGGTTTTAAACTCCAGCCTCCCCACTTCCCACAATTGAACCAGAACTGGTTCATCCGAGGAAGCGAGATTAAAATTAAACCTGGATCAGGGTAATAAGAGATAACAACTCACTTGCAGCCTATAGAACAGGCCTCAGTCCATCCATCCTCCTCTGGAGAAAAGCCCCTTGTCCAAGGATTCCAAGTCATGTTGCAGTCTTAAATTCAAATCCCTGGGGAACAGAGAAAATAATTAATTAAAGTACAAGAAAATGTTTAAATTAAAGAGCACAAAAGCCCCAGGATTGCCCCTTCTAAGATCTCACTGAGACATTGTCTAACTAAATATTAATTCCTTGGGAGAGATAGAATATAATTAATTTAAATATAAGAAAATGTTTAAATTAAATAGCACAAGAGCCCAGGATTCCCCCTTCTTAGATTTTACTGAGAGATTGTCCCACAAAATATTATTTCCTGGGAAAAAGAGGGAGAGAGAGGGAATAAAAAAGAGAGACAGATAGAGGAAGGAAAGGGATGGAGAGAGAGAAAGCAGAGAGAAATAGACAGAATGGGAGAAAAGATGCAGAAAGGACTAAATGAAATTCTAAACTTCTGAAAACTGAATTGTAAAGGCCTCTGTGAATTTTATTCAACAATTACGAACAGCGCTCTGTCTCCCATCCCTGTTATCTTGAATTTAAAACAAATTGAGACAGTTTCATATTACAGACATTTAATTTACTCTTTGCCACCCACCTAAGGGTTTGTAACTAATTGCAAAGTGGGGATATTTTAACCCCAGGGTTTCAAACTCCAGCCCCCCTCACACCCCACAATCGAACCAGGACTGGTTCATCCGAGGAAGTGAGATTAAAATTAAACCTGGATCGGGGTAATAAAGAGACGACAACTCACATGCGGCCTATAGAACAGGCCTCAGTCCATCCATCCTCCTCTGGAGCAAAGCCCCTTGTCCAAGGATACTGAGTCCCATTGCAGTCTCTCATGTATTCTGAATTGAAATGAGCGATGCCATATTCCTGTCTCCCTGTTTACAATAAGGGAGAGTTTTTATTGATTAAAGATTTAAAGAGACACAAAGAAAGATGGAGCCAGAGAGAGAGAGACATTCTGGAGAGTGATAGACAGATATGGAAGAATGCTCGAGAGAGAGAGATGAGTGGAAAGAGACAGGAAGGGAGAGAAAGCTGAAGATGGGAAAAAGTACTGGAGGGAGAGACAGAGAGAAAAGCAGAGAGAAATAGACAGAATGGGGAAGAAAGCTGTAGAGGGGAAGATAAATGTAGTGGCTGAACTTCAGAAAATTGATTTGTAATGTCCTCTGTGAAACTTATTTAACATTTGGGTAAATCACTCTCTCCCACCCCTGTTATTTTGGATTTATATCAAACTTTTAGACAGTTTCATATCACAGATATTTAAGTTACTCTTTGCCACCCACCAAAGTGTTAACATGTTTGTGACTAATTGCAAAGCTGGGTTATTTTAACCCCAGGGTTTCAAACTCCAACCCTCCCACATCCCACAATCTAACTAGAACTGCTTCATCCGAGGAAGCGAGATTAAAATTAAACCTGGATTGGGGTAATAAGAGATAACAACTCACATGCGGCCTATAGAACAGGCCTCAGTCCATCCTTCCTCCTCTGGAGAAAAGCCCCTTGTCCAAGGATTCCGAGTCCCATTGCAGTCTTCAAAATTCAAATTCCTGGGGAGAAGAGAAAATAATTAATTAAAATACAAGAAAATGTTTAAATTAAATAGCACAAGAGCCCAGGATTCCCCCTTCTCAGTTGCACAATCTCTCAGTAAAATCTAAACATTAATTCTTGGGGAAAGAGAGAGAGAGAAAATAATTAAAATACAAGAAATTATTTAAATTAAATACAACAGCAAAAACCCAGGATCTCCCCTTAGTTACACAATCTCTCAGTGACATCCAAACACAAGTAAGTTGTAAAGCAGAGACTAAAGAGATTGAGAGAGTTCCCTCCCTGTGTGTTTCTCTCTGTCTCTCTATTCCACTCTCATTCAGATCTCGCTCCCTCTGATATTAAACATTAAATCTGGATCAGGGTAATAAACACAAACAACTCACCCGGGTGAAGCCTCAGTCAGCCCTCCCTCTGGAAGAAGCTCCTCTCCCTCGTCCTGGTCACAAACATTCCCGTCCTTTGGATCCGCGACACATCCCCAGTTTTCAAAATTCCTCAGGAGAAAGAGAGATAAAAATTGGTTAAAAAGAGAGAGAAAAAGAGACACGGCCATTTTAACAATAAGACACACAACATATCACAGCGAGGAGTCCAGCATTTCCATTCAAGTCCATTCAGCATCATGTCCACACAAGCAAAGCACAGGTCAAAAAGCAGATTGACACACACACTGACACACACACACACTGAATCAGAGTGGGAATGTTTTCAGTGCAGGGGGATTATTGGTGTGGGGACTGAAGGCTCTCAGATTCACATTTATCCTGAGTGTGCTGGATGCAAACCCCACCCGAAGTCTCTGACATGTTTACAATGTCTGTCTCTCTATTGAGATGCTAATTCACCCCCCCTCCCCCTCTCACCCCAGAGGAGTTTGTGGCAATGTCAGACTGACTCTTGATATGTTAATGCAGCGAGGCAATGGATTCTGCAAGTTCCTGCCTTTAGTTTCTTTAGTTTAGTTTCAAACTTTATTTCTTTTCCCCTGTAGGTCGTGTTCGTCCATTTCAAACACCCCCTGACCCCCCCCACAGCAGCCCTGAAAATCCTTGCAGCCGCTCCCCACAACCCAGCGAGTGGAGGGGGAATGGGGATGTGTGAGTGAGTGGATTGGGGATTGTGTCAGTGTGTGTCTGTCTATCCCCCCCTCTCTGCTCACACTTCCTGCCCAGCCTGCTGAAGACAGGGAAAGAATGGGAGTTGAACAAAGCCTCCTCTCTGCCTCCATTTTCAAAGGATTTGCCCCTTTCTCACACCAGTTTTGTCCATTGAGCTGTCCCTATCAATTGGAAAAAAGTTTTATTAATCTCCCTGTGAGATATGAAGTCACTAATTACTAAATACAGGCAAAAACATCCCATTATGAGACAGGGAGCTTCAATGGGATTTTAAACTGAAATCCTCGGATGTCAATTCCTTAGGTGAAAAGTTTCTAATTCATTAATTTGGATTAAATTAAAACCGGCCAGTATATTCTCACCAGCTGCTTTCTGTTAACTCTCCCCCTTATCACCGGTGGTTCGCACTGCTGCCTCACAGCGCCAGGGACCCGGGTTCGATTCCCGGCTTGGGTCACTGTCTGTGCGGAGTCTGCACGTTCTCCCCGTGTCTGCGTGGGTTTCCTCCGGGTGCTCCGGTTTCCTCCCACAGTCTGAAAGACGTGCTGGTTAGGGTGCATTGGCCGTGCTAAATTCTCCCTCAGTGTAACCCGAACAGGCGCCAGAGTGTGGAGACTAGGGGATTCTCACAGTAACTTCATTGCAGTGTTAATGTAACCCTACTTGTCACACTTGTAGATAAACTGAAACTTAACACTCATGCCCTCTCCCGCCCGCACTCACTCACTCTTATACACTTACTCACTTTGTACACTCACTCCCTATTACACACTTACACACACACACTCAAACACACACACATCTCACACACACATTCACTCTCATAAACACATTCACTCTCTCGGAAACACTCGCCTTAACACACTCTCATCAACACACACATAAATACTCCCTCACACGCTCTCACACACACTCACACTCTCTCTCTCTCGCACACACACACACTCTCTCACACACACACACACACTCTCTCACACACTCTCACACACACACTCTCTCACACACTCTCTCTCACACACACATTCACACACTCTCTCACACACTCTCACACACACTCTTTCACACACTCTCTCTCCCACACACACTCTCCAACACACACACTCTCTCACACTCTCTCACACACACTCACACTCTCTCACACACTCTCACACACACATTCTCACACACACATACTCTCACACACTCTCTCTCACACACACTCTCTCTCATACACACACACTCTCTCTCTCACACACTCTCTCACACACTCTCTCTCCTACACACACACTCTCTCTCTCTCTCACACACACTCTCTCTCACACACACACTCTCTCTCACACATCCACTCTCTCTCTCACGCAAACTCTCTCTCTCACACACACTCTCTCTCACTCACACTCTCCCTCTCTCTCACATTCTCTCTCCCTCTCTCTCACACTCTCTCTCTCACGTACTCTCTCACACACTGTCTCTCACACACACACTCCCTCACACACTCTCTCTCGCACACACTCTCTCTCTCGCACACACTCTCTCTCTCGCACACACTCTCTCTCTCGCACACACTCTCTCTCTCGCACACACTCTCTCTCTCGCACACACTCTCTCTCTCTCACAC
>NW_027590825.1:102500-105000 GCF_964213995.1 Mustelus asterias
AGGTTGGAGGCGGCGTCGAAGAGCTTGGCGCTGTACCCCGAGGACCACGTGCAGTCAACGTGGTTGGAGCAAGCTCTGCTCCCTCCTCGCCCCGCGAACCCGCGCTCCCAGATCGATTCGACGACGGCGGCAGCTCCAGGTGGCCAGCGATGCTATTTTTGCGGTGGGGCCAAGCATCCACGGCAACAGTGTCCGGCAAGAACGGCAATCTGCAGCCAGTGCGGTAAAAAAGGCCACTACGGCAAAGTCTGCAGGTCCAAACCTAAAAACGGCAGTGCAGCTTGTAACCCTCCAGAACGGAGACCATCTCTTTCGGCGCTGCAGTACCCACGAGGTCCGACCATGTGCGATCTCAGGACGGCGCCATCGTGGCAGACAGAGGAGGAGGAAGACCACCAGGAGTCGCTGCGCTTGGAGCCCTCGGCCACATGCGATTCATGGGGGCGGCCATCATGGTCCACGACGACTAGGAGCGACCAGCAGGGGTCCTCAGCATCCACATCGGCAGCATGCAGCAGCGACCAGCAGGGGTCCTCAGCATCCACATCGGCAGCATGCAGTGACGCCCAGGGGCCAACGGTGGCGTCGATCTCTCTGGATCAGACCAGGCATTACAGACTGGAACATTCCATGATGGAGGTAAAGGTTAGTGGCAGAACTGTAAATTGTCTGTTTGACAGTGGGAGCACCGAAAGTTTCATACACCCTGAAACTGCTAAAAGGTGTGGACTCCGGGTTCTCCCTGCCAAACAGACAATTTCCATGGCATCACAGTCCCGGTCTGTACCGATCCAAGGACGATGTATGGTAACTCTTGAGGTACAGGGCACAGTTTACGAGCAATACAGGCTCCTTGTGCTACCTCACCTTTGCGCGCCAATTCTCCTCGGACTAAACTTTATGGCCCACATGAGGAGTGTGATCCTACAGTACGGTGGGCCACTCCCTTCACTGGCAGTAGGGAACCAGCCGCAGCCTCCAAATTGCCCAAAGCGCCCCGCGTGCAATCTATCCACCCTGAAGATCACGACACCATCCCTTTTTAAAAATCTGGTACCTGGCTGCAAGCCCATCGCTACTAAAAGTAGGCGTTACAGCGCTGAGGACCGGATCTTTATTAGATCTGAGGTTCAGCGGCTCCTCAAGGAAGGGATCATACAGGCCAGTGC
The DNA here is from genome assembly GCF_964213995.1 of Mustelus asterias. NCBI lineage: Eukaryota > Metazoa > Chordata > Chondrichthyes > Carcharhiniformes > Triakidae > Mustelus > Mustelus asterias. The sequence goes on from NW_027590825.1 coordinate 103,670, forward strand.
TAGTCCGTGGAGAGCGCAGGTCATGGTAGTCAAAAGCGGGAACAAACCTCGGATGGTCATCGACTATAGTCAGACCATTAATAGATACACGCAGCTGGATGCGTATCCTCTCCCGCGCATTGCTGATATGGTCAATCAGATTGCGCAGTACCGAGTGTTTTCTACCATAGACCTTAAGTCCGCCTACCATCAACTCCCCATCCGCCCAGAGGACCGACAATATACGGCTTTTGAGGCGGATGGTCGTCTATACCAATTCCTCAGGGTTCCATTTGGTGTCACCAATGGGGTCTCGGTCTTCCAGCGTGCTATGGACCGAATGGTGGACCAGAACGGGTTGCGGGCTACCTTCCCGTACCTGGATAACGTCACCATCTGCGGCCATGACCAGCAGGACCACGACACGAATCTCCAACACTTTCCATGCACTGCATCTCGCCTGAATCTGACCTATAACAGGGAGAAGTGCGTATTCCGTACGCGTAGGTTAGCCATCCTCGGATACGTGGTGGAAAACGGGGTCATTGGCCCTGATCCAGACCGTATGCGCCCACTCACTGAACTTCCCTTGCCCGCTAGCACGAAAGCACTGAGGAGATGCCTCGGGTTCTTTTCGTATTATGCACAGTGGGTCCCCAACTACGCGGACAAAGCTCGTCCGCTCATTAAGTCCACGACCTTCCCACTTACGCCGGAGGCCCAATTGGCCTTCAAGGTTTTGAAAAGTGACATCTCGAAAGCCACGATGCACGCGGTGGATGAATCCATCCCTTTCCAGGTGGAGAGTGATGCATCGGACTTCGCCCTAGCCGCCACACTAAACCAGGCAGGCAGGCCCGTCGCGTTTTTTTCCCGCACCCTTCAAGGCCCAGAGATTCGGCACTCAGCGGTGGAAAAGGAGGCTCAGGCCATTGTGGAGGCAGTCAGACACTGGCGCCATTACCTGGCAGGTAAGCGGTTCACCCTGATCACGGATCAACGATCCGTGGCGTTTATGTTCAGTAACACGCAGAGGGGCAAGATCAAGAACGATAAGATCTTGCGGTGGAGAATTGAGCTCTCCACCTATAATTACGATATTATGTATCGTCCAGGGAAGCTCAATGAGCCCTCGGATGCCCTCTCGCGCGGAACATGCGCCATCATGCAGGAGGACCGCTTGAAGGCTCTCCACAATGATCTGTGTCATCCTGGAGTCACCAGACTCTACCACTTCATAAAAGCCCGCAACCTACCCTACTCGGTGGAGGAGGTCAGGTCAGTTACTAGAAGTTGTCGGATTTGCGCAGAATGCAAACCACACTTTTATCGACCAGACCGGGCACATTTGG
>NW_027590825.1:112500-164391 GCF_964213995.1 Mustelus asterias
TTAGTTGGTTTGGCCATGCTAAATTGCCCCTTAGTATTCAACGGTGTGCATGTTGGGTTAATTGGCCATGTTAAATTGTTCCTCCGAGTCCAATGATGAGTAGGTCAGGTGGATTGCCCATGGTAAATTGCCCCTTAGTGTCCAAAAATGTGAAGATTTGGTGAATTGACCATGCTACGTTGCCACTTAGTGCCCAAAGATGAATAGGTTAGGTGGATTGGCCGTGCTAAATTGACACCAACTGTGGAAGTTTCCCATCCCGCCCACCTTGGGAATTGTAACAGGCAGGGCAGGACCATGCCAAAGTCTCTCATAGAATCCCTACAGTGCAGAAGGAGGCCATTCAGCCCATCGATTCTGCACTGACTCTCCAAAAGAGCAGCTTATCCAGGCTCTCCCCTCCACCCTATCCTGTCCCCTCCACCCTATCCCCATAGCCCCGTGTATTCACCATGACTAAATCACCTCAGCCACGCTCGCCCCAAGACTGGAAATCCCGCCCCTAGTGTCCAAAGATGCGAAGGTTAGGTGGATTGGCCATGCCAAAATGATCTCTTCCTGTCCAAAGGTGGGCTATGTGTTCCCGTATTTAGTAAGCGTTTAAGATGATGAGATAGAAAGTTTGCCACAGTGCACACAAACAGGCAGCATTGGCAGCATTGTAGCTGGAAGCTTCAAATGACAAACAAATCTTCATGTCTGAAGTCAATGGATCAAAGAGTGAAAGATGGATTTCATTGGAGACAATTGTGTGGTCACCCACTTTAAAAAGGATAGAACACATTGCTTTATGAATGGGGAAAAGCTGGAAAGAGTGGAGGCCCAAAGAGACTTGGGGCGGTCACATCAACATAGAAAATAGGAGGAGGCCATTCAGCCCTTCGAGCCTGACCCACCATTCAACACTGTCATGGCCGATCCTCTGTCTCAATGCCATACCCCAGCGCTCTCCCCATACACCTCGACACTTTTAGAGTCTAGAAATCTATCTCTTTCCTTATTAAATATATTCAGTGACTTGGTCTCCACAGCTTTCTGTGGGAGAGAATTCCACAGGTTCACCACCCTCTGAGTGAAGAGGTTTCCCCTCATCTCAGTCCCAAATGGCCTCCCCCGTATCCTGAGACTGTGACCCCTTGTTCCAGACACCCCCAGCCGGAGGAAACAATATCCCTGTATCCAGCCTGTCCAGCACTGTCAGAATTTTATACCTTTCAATCACTTCCTCTCTCACTCTTCTCCATTCCAGTGAATACAGGCCCAGCCGACCCAATCTCCCCTCAGACATCAATGTTGCCATCCCAGGAATCAGTCTGGTGAACATTCACTGCTCTCCCTCTGTGGCAAGTACATCCTTCCTCAGATAAGGAGAGGAACACTGTACACAAGACTCCAGGTGTGGTCTCACCGAGGCTCTGTCCAGCTGCAGTAAGACATCCTTGCTCTTCTACTCCAATCCTCTTGCAATGAAGGACAACATGGGTGTCACAGTGGTTAGCTCTGCTGCCTCACAGTGCAACGGACCCGGGTTCAATTTTGATCTGCGGTGACTGTCTGTGTGGAGTTTGCACTTTCTCCCCGTGTCTGCGTGGGTTTCCTCCGGGTGCTCCGGTTTCCTCCCACACTCCAAAGATGCGCGCGTTAGGTTGATTGGCCGTGACAAATTGCACCTTAATGCCAAGGAGAATAGGATCTTGTGAGTGAGACTGTGGGACTGTTCTCTCTGTGTGTGTGTGTGTGTGTGTGAGACTGTGCGTGTATCTATGTGTGTGTGTGTGAGAGACTGTGCGTGTATCTATGTGTGTGCATCACTGCGTTTGTGTGTGTTTCACTATCTTCCTCTCTCTCAGTCCCCCAGTCCCAGAATCTGTTTCTCTTTACACAGATGCTGCCTGTCCTGCTCAGTATTCCGGCATTGACTATTTCACAATCTGAGGAGTTGTGAATGCTGCGATCATCAGCGAACATCTCACCTATGGAGGGAAGGTCAGTGATGGAGCAGCTGAAGATGGTTGGGGCCTCGGACACTCACCCTGAGGAACTCCTGCAGTGATGTCCCGGGACTGAGAGGATCGGCTTTGAGATAATCGGCACATTGGGGGAAAGCTTGGAAAGCAGAGGATGCTGATTTAAGGTAAATGGCGACAGCGGCAACATGAGACAATATCTGTGGCTTTGGAGTGATCCTTGTTGTACCCCACTATTAGCTGCTTGCCCACCTGAATATCTCACTGTTACTCTCTGCATTACTATCTCATCCCTATCTCTCAGTGACTCTGCCTCTCTCCATCTCTCCGGGGAAATTATAATGGGGAGCAAAGAAATGGCAGAAGAATTGAACGTATACTTTGGTTCTGTCTTCACAAAAGAGGCACAGATAACCTGGCAGAAATGTTAGGGAACCAATGGTTTAGTGAGAGTGTGGAATTGAATTGAAGGAAATCAGTATTAGTAAGAAAATGGTGCTGGGGGAATGAATGGGGTTAAAGGCTGACAAATCCCCAGGGCCTGATAATCTACATCCCAGAGTATTAAAGGAAGCGGCGCTGGAAATATTGGATGCATTGCTGGTCATCTTCCAAAATTCTATAGACTCTGGAGCAGTTCCTACAGATTGGGGGGTGGCAAATGTAACCCCACTATTTAAAATAATCTTTTCACTTGCCTGTAATTTATCACAGAACACGGGCAGCATGGGCTTAACGAGAATGACGGGATAGTGTTGGGGTGGAGAAGTTATTCCTTCAAGGGGAAATCAGTGTAGTTTTGAAATGTGTTGAGGGTTTCTGCCTCTCTCCATTCAATCATTCCCAACCTCTCTGCCGAGGCTCCTTCTCACTTTCTACCAGACAATTATTTGTCTTCGAGAGCGGGTGCAGAGGAGATGGAAATGAAACAGACAGACAGTTAACTTCAACACTGTATCTGTCCTGGGAGTGTATGAAGGGAAGTGTCGAGGCAGCTTTCCTCTGCATCTAAAGCCTTGCTGTATCTGTCCTGGGAGTGAATGAAGGGGAGTGTCGAGGCAGCTTTACTCTGCATCTAAAGCCTTGCTGTATCTGTCCTGGGAGTATTTAATGGCGACAGTGTAGAGGGAGCTTTACTCTGTATCTAACTCCATGCTGTATCAATCCTGGGAGTGTTTTGATGTGGGAAAGTGCAGAGGGAGCTTTACTCTGTATCTTACCCCGTGCTGTACCTGTCCTGGGAGTGTTTGATGGGGGACAGTGTAGAGGGAGCTTTACTCTGTATCTAACCCCGTGCTGTACCTGTCCTGGGAGTGTTTGATGGGGACGGTGGAGAGGGAGCTTTACTCTGTATCTAACCCCGTGCTGCACCTGTCCTGGGTGTGTTTGATGGGAACAGTGTGGAGGGAGCTTTAAACTGTATCTAACCCCGTGCTGTACCTGTCCTAGGAGTGTTTGATGGGGACATTGGAGAGGGAGCTTTACTCTGTATCTCGCCCCGTGCTCAAACTGTCCTGGGAGTGTTTGAAGGGGACCCGTGTTGAGGGATCTTTACTCTGTAACTAACCCCGTGCTGTATCTGTCCTTGGAGTGTTTCATGGCGACAGTGTAGAGGGAGCTTTACTCTGTGTCTAACCTCGTGCTGTACCTGTCATGGGAGTGTTTGAAGGGGACAGTGTAGAGGGAGCTTTATTCTGTATCTAACCCCGTGCTGTACCTGTCCTGGGAGTGTTTGATGGGGACGGTGTAGATGGAGCTTTACTCTGTATCTAACCCCGTGCTGTACCTGTCCTGGGAGTGTTTTTTGGGGACAGTGTCGAGGGAGCTTTACTCTGTGTCTAACTCCATGCTGTATCAATCCTGGGAGTGTTTTGATGTGGGAAAGTGCAGAGGGAGCTTTACTCTGTATCTAACCCTGTGCTGTCCCTGTCTTGGGAGTGTTTGATGGGTACAATTTCAAGGGAGCTTTACTCTGTATCTAACCCCGTGCTGTACCTGTCCTGGGAGTGTTTGATGGGGACAGTGTACAGCGAGCTTTACTCTGTATCTACCCCATGCTGTACCTGTCCTGCGAGTGTTTGATGGGGACAATTTCAAGGGAGCTTTACTCTGTATCTAACCCCGTGATGTACCTGTCCTGGGAGTGTTTGATGGGGACAGTGTAGAGGGAGCTTTACTCTGTATCTACCCCATGCTGTACCTGTCCTGCGAGTGTTTGATGGGGACTATTTCAAGGGAGCTTTACTCTGTATCTAACCCCGTGATGTACCTGTCCTGGGTGTGTTTGATGGGGACAGTGTAGAGGGAGCTTTACTCTGTATCTAGTCCCGTGCTGTACCTGTCCAGGGAGTGTTTGATAGAGACAGTGTAGAGGGACCTTTACCCTGTACCTCGCCCATGCTGTACTTGTCCTGGAAGTGATTGATGGGGACAGGAGAGAGGGAGCTTTACTCTGTATCTAACCACGTGCTGTATCTGTCCTGGGAGTGTTTGATGGGGACAGTGTAGAGGGAACTTGACTCTGCATCAAACCCCGTGCTGTACTGTCCTGGGAGTGTTTGATAGGGACATTGTAGAGGGACCTTTACTCTGTACCTAACCCCGTGCTGTACCTGTCCTGGGAGTGTTTGATGGGGACAGTATAGGGGGAGCTTTACTCTGTATCTAACCCCGTGCTCTTCCTGTCCTGGTCGTGTTTGATGTGGACAGTGTAGAGGGAGCTTTACTCTGTACCTGTCCTGCGAGTGTTTGATGGGGTTCAGTGCAGAGGGAGCTTTACTCTGTATCTAACCCCGTGCTGTACCTGTCCTGGGAGTGTTTGATGGGGACAGTGCAGAGGGAGCTTTACTCTGTATCTAACCCTGTGCTGTACCTGTCCAGGGAGTGTTTGATGGGGACAGTGTAGAGGGAGCTTTACTCTGTATCTAAACTAGTGCTGTACCTGTCCTGGGAGTGTTTGATGGGGACAGTGTAGAGGGAGCTTTACTCTGTATCTAACCTAGTGCTGTACCTGTCCTGGGAGTGTTTGATGGGGACAGTGTAGAGGGAGCTTTACTCTGTATCTAAGCCCGTGCTGTACTGTCCAGGGAGTGTTTGGTAGGGACAGTGTAGAGGGAGCTTTACTCTGTACCTAACCCCGTGCTGTACCTGTCCTGGGAGTGTTTGATGGGGACAGTGTAGAGGGAGCTTTACTCTGTATCTAACCCCGTGCTGTACCTGTCCTGGGAGTGTTTGATGGGGACAGTATAGAGGGAGCTTTACTCTGTATCTAAGCCCATGCTCTTCCTGTCCTGGTCGGCTGGATGTGGACAGTGTAGAGGGAGCTTTACTCTGGACCTGTCCTGCGAGTGTTTGATGGGGGACAGTGCAGAGGGAGCTTTACTCTGTATCTAACCCCGTGCTGTACCTGTCCTGGGAGTGTTTGATGGGGACAGTGCAGAGGGAGCTTTACTCTGTATCTAACCCTGTGCTGTACCTGTCCAGGGAGTGTTTGATGGGGACAGTGTAGAGGGAGCTTTACTCTGTATCTCAGCCCGTGCTCTACCTGTCCTGGTCGTGTTTGATGTGGACAGTGCAGAGGGAGCTTTACTCTGTATCTAACCCTGTGCTGTACCTGTCCTGGGAGTGTGATGCATCTTGGGATAATACTGTCCAAGGTGCTACATAAATGCAAGTTGTTGTTGTGTGTGTCTGAGTGTCAGCTTCTGTCCATGTCCAGGACACTGCAGGTAACAGAGAATGATTCACTCTGGACTGCGATTGTACATCTCGTGTGTGTCTCAGTGTCAGCTCTGAAACATGTACAGCACTATCCCATCCTGTTTCTGTGTCTCTCTGCCTCTGTATCTGTATCTCTCCCTCTCGCTCCATCTCTCTCCCCATGACTGAAACAGACTAGAGTTTAAATCCCACACTGGGATGCTGTTCAATGTGAGTTCAGTTTTCCCAGAAATAAAAATCCTCAATTAAAAATTCCTTTGACACAGCAGAGGGAACTTTTCTCAAAGTGAATTTGCGGCTGTCTTGAATTTGAACCCAAGTTTTCAATATGGGGGTGGCACAGTGATGCAGGGGTTAGCACTGCTTCCTCACAGTGCCAGGGACCTGCCTTCGATTCCCAGCATGGGTCACTTTCTGACTGGAGTTTGAACGTCCTTCCCGTGTTTGTGTGGGTTTCCTCCGGGTGCTCCGGTTTCATCCCACACTCCAAAGATAGAACAAAGAAAATTACAGCACGGGAACAGGTCTTTCGGCTCTCCAATCCTGCACCGACCATGCTGCCTGACTGAACTAAAACCCCCTACCCTTCCGGGGACCATATCCCTCCATTCCCATCTTATTCATGTCTTTGTCAAGACGCCCTTGAAAAGTTACTATCGTATCCGTTTCCACTCCCTCCCCCGGCCGCGAGTTCCAGGCACCCACCACCCTCTGTGTAAAAAAACTTTCCTCTCACATCTCCTTTAAACCTTGCCCCTCGCACCTTAATCCTCTGCCCCCGAGTAATAACTCCTCCACCCTGGGAAAAAGCTTCTGACTATCCACTCTGTCCATACCCCTCATAATCTGGCAGACTTCTATCAGGTGTACAGGTTAGGTGGATTGGCCAAGCTAAATTGTCCCTTAGTGTCAGGAGGATTTGCTGAGGTAAATGTATGGGATTATAGGGATGGGGCCTGGGTGGGATTGTGGTCAGTGCAGACTCGATGGGCCGAATGGCCTCCTGCACTGCAGGATTCTATGAACCCTGTTCTGTGTTTGGTTTGGGATTGTTTGTTGAAAAGTGTAGTTGAAGTGTTACTCTGTAATGCTGGAATTTAGGCTACGGGATGATTGGATCAAACACTTCAAGATAATAAGGGGAATGGAGAGGACTGATAAAGAACAACTTTTCCTGCTGGTTGGGGAGTCCAGGACTTGGGGACATTGGATTTCAAACAATGTTGAGGATTTTAGACTTGTAGGAGTGGAATTCAGAAACACTTTGCCACACCAGCTGTGATATTAGTTTGGAACTACCTTCTATAATTCGTAGTTGATGCTCAGTCGCTTATTAATGTTTAAATCTGAGTTTGATAGATGATATTTTTATACAGGAGAAGCAATTTAAAATCAATGGGTCAATGTTAAAATGGATGCAGGAACAGAGAGACCTGGGCTTTCAGTTCATTTTTACATCTGAAAGATTCAACCTGGTGCTCAGAATCTGTCAGTTGAATCTACTTTTCCCGCCTGATAAAGTGTCAACAATTGTGTTGGGGAATGTGACAAAAGGTGACATTCCTGCACAGTGGGGTTGGGAGGTTGTTTGAAAGGAGATTCAGGTTGTATCAGAAAGCGTCAATTAGATTGTGTCTCGTTGCAGAAGGTGCATATTTCAAAGGAAATGCCCGAGATAAAGACTAGTTTCACCGGTGTCTGAGTAACTTTCAAAGTCTGCAGACGCATGAAGGGGGCAGAGATATTGTAATATTCAGAGCAGGAGATGGGGGACAATCACAGAATTAAAGATGCGAGGCCATCTCTTGTTTCCGAATGTCAGTGTTTAGCTTTTCAACTTTAGTCCTGGGCTAATAATTCCAAGTTTGCAATCCCACACTTTGCTGTTGTGAATTAGAGTTGTGAATTTTCTGAAATTGGTTGTGTAATAAAACTCGGTGCAGGATGCAATGATTCCCATTCTGTCCGCTGCTGCAAAGCCCCCGAGTCTGTCTCAGTTTCATCGTATTTATCAATGATTTGAGATCCTAGAATCATAGAATCCCTAAAGGGCAGACCATTCGGCTCATCGGGTCTGCATCGACCACAATCCCACCCAGGCCCGATTCCCGTAACCCCATATATTTACCCTGTTAATCCCCTGACACTAAGGTCAATTTATCATGGCCAATCCACCTTACCCACACATGTTTGGACTGTGAGAGGAAACTGGAGCACCCGGAGGAAACCCACGCAGACACTGGGAGAACTCTACACTGACAGCGAGCTGAGGCTGGAATTGAACCTGGGTTCTTGGCGCTGTGCTAACCACTGTGCCACCATGCCGTTCATCATAGAATGTCTAAAGTGCAGAAGGAGGTCCTTTGGTCCATCAAGCCTGCCCCCGACAACAATACCACCCAGGCCTGAATCCCCCTAACACTAAGGGGCAATTGAGCACGGCCAATTAACCTCACCCGCACATCTTTGGAGTGTGGGAGGAAACCAGAGCACCCGGAGGAAACCCACGCAGACACTGGGAGAACGTACAAACTCCACACAGACAGTCACCCGAGGCTGGAATTGAACGTGGGTCCTTGATGCTGTGGGGGAGCAGTGCTAACCACTGTGCCATCATGTCGCCCGGTGATGAGACAGAAAGTTTGCTACATTTCACAGAAATAGGCAGCATTTTAAGTCTTACAGCGAGAAGCTTCAAATGGCAAAGAGGTATTCCACTGCATAAGAGGCCATTCAGCTCATTGAGTCTGCACAGACTTGATGACAGAGTATCTTACCCAGGCCCTCACCCCAGCCCTATCCCCATAACCCCATTGCTAATCCATCTAACCTATATATCTTGCGAGTGTGGAAGGTAACCAGAGCACCCGGAGGAAACCCACGCAGACACGGGGAGAATGTGCAAACTCCACGCAGTCACCCGAGGCTGGAATTGAACGCGGGTCCCTGGCGCTGTGAGGCAGCAGTACGAACCACTGTGCCACCATGCCGCCCTAAAGTAAAATGTCTTAACTGAATGGTTCAAAGAGTGAAAGATGGATTTCAGTGGAGACAATTGTGTGGTCACCCACTTTAAAAAGGATAGAACACATTGCTTTATGAATGGGGAAAGGCTGGAAAGAGTGGAGGCCCAAAGAGACTTGGGGCGGTCACATCAACATAGAAAATAGGAGGAGGAGGAGGCCATTCAGCCCTTCGAGCCTGACCCACCATTCAACACTATCATGGCCGATCCTCTGTCCCAATGCCATACCCCAGCGCCCTCCCCATACACCTCGACACCTTTAGAGTGTAGAATTCTATCTCTTTCCTTCTTAAATATATTCAGTGACTTGGTCTCCACAGCTTTCTGTGGGAGAGAATTCCACAGGTTCACCACCCTCTGAGTGAAGAGGTTTCCCCTCATCTCAGTCCCAAATGGCCTCCCCCGTATCCTGAGACTGTGACCCCTTGTTCCAGACACCCCCAGCCGGAGGAAACAATATCCCTGTATCCAGCCTGTCCAGCACTGTCAGAATTTTATACCTTTCAATTAGATCCCCGCTCACTCTTCTACATTCCAGTGAATACTGGCCCAGCCGACCAAATCTCCCCTCAGACATCAATGCTGCCATCCCAGGAATCAGTCTGGTGAACATTCACTGCTCTCCCTCTGTGGCAAGTACATCCTTCCTCAGATAAGGAGAGGAACACTGTACACAAGACTCCAGGTGTGGTCTCACCGAGGCCCTGTCCAGCTGCAGTAAGACATCCTTGCTCTTCTACTCCAATCCTCTTGCAATGAAGGACAACATCCCATTGGTCGTCCTAACTGCTTGCTGTAGCTGCATGCTTGCTTTCAGTGACTGGTGTTCTCAGATACCCAGGTCCCTTTGTACAACATTTCCCAATCTATCACCATTCAACTAATACTCTGCCATTCTCTTCCTCCGGCCAAAGTGGATAACGTCACATTTATCCACATTATTCTGCATCTGCCATGTATTTCCCCACTCACTCAACTTGTCTAAATCACCCTGAAGCCTCTTAACATCCTCCTCATCACTCACATTCCCACCAAGTTTCGTCTCATCAGCAAACTTGAGAATATTACGTTTGGTTCCCTCATCCAAATCACTGATGTGTTTTGTGAATAACTGGGACCCAAGAACTGACCCCTGCGGGACCCCACTCGTCACTGCCTGTTACTTAGAAAAAGATTCATTTATTCCTGTCTGTGCGGAGTCCGCATGTTCTCCCTGTGTCTGCGTGGGTTTCCTCCGGATGCTCCGGTTTCCTCCCTCAGTCTGAAAGATGTGCTGTTTAGGGTGCATTGGCCATGCTAAATTCTCCCTCAGTGTTACCCGAACAGGCGCCGGAGGTTGGTGACTAAGGGATTTTCACAGTAACTTCATTACCGTGTTAATGTAAGCCGACTTGTGACACTAATACATAAACTTCTAAACTTCTTTCAATTCTAAATTAGGAAGCACTTCTTCACACGAGATGTGGTTAAAGTTTGGTACTGTCTTCTGTAAATGAGCCCTCCCTATATCCCCCAGTCCCACCATCCTCTGATATCTGTTTTCCTTTAATCCTGGCTCCCTGACCATTCCCCATTTTAATCCTTTCACCATTGGGGTCTGCAGTTCACTGTGTGGCTCCAACTCTGGAATTCCTTCCCAAAACTCTTTGTCTTCATACCTCCCTTTCCACCATTCAGACACTTCCTAATAACAACCCCTTTTTGACCAGATCTTTGGGGCAATTCTTTTGTCCCTAAACTCGCCTGTGACTCGGCTTCTAATTTTTCACTCCAGGCTCCTGTGAAGCATCTGAGGACGTTTCTGTTCAAGGTGCTATATCAATGCAGGTTGTTGTTTTATGTGTCTGAGTGTCAGTTTCTCTCAATGTCCAGGACACTGCAGGTAACAGAGAATGATTCATTCCCCACTCAACCATTACCATCAAGCCACGGGGTCAACCTGGTGAAGCTCCCAAACAGGAGCGGGTAGCACGGTGGCACCAGTGGTTAGCACTGCTGTATCACAGCACCAGGGACACAAGTTCATATCCAGCCTCGGGTCACTATCTGCATTGGTTTCCTCCGAGTGCCGCTCTTCCTTCTCTCAGCCCAAAGATGTGCGGGTTCGGTGGATTGGCCATGCTAACTTTCCCCATAGTCTTAGGGGGATTAGCAGGGTAAATACTTTGACTTGATTAATTATTTTGATTTGATTTATTATTATCATATTAGTATACAGTGAAAAGTCTTGTTTCTTGCGCGCTATGATAATCCTCTTGCAATGAAGGCCAACATGGGTGTCACAGTGGTTAGCTCTGCTGCCTCACAGTGCAACGGACCCGGGTTCAATTTTGGTCTCGGGTCACTGTCTGTGTGGAGTTTGCACGTTCTCCCCGTGTCTGCGTGGGTTTCCTCCGGGTGCTCCGGTTTCCTCCCACACTCCAAAGATGCGTGCGTTAGGTTGATTGGCCGTGATAAATTGCCCCTTAATGCCAGGGGGATTAGGATATTGTGAGTGAGACTGTGGGACTGTTCTCTATCTGTGTGTGTGTGAGACTTTGCGTGTATCTATGTGTGTGCATCACTGCGTTTGTGTGTGTTTCACTATCTTCCTGTCTCTCAGTCCCCCAGTCCCAGAATCTGCTTCTCTTTCCACAGATGCCGCCTGTCCTGCTCAGTATTCCGGCATTGACTATTTCACAATCTGAGGAGTTGTGAATGCTGCGATCATCAGCGAACATCTCACCTATGGAGGGAAGGTCAGTGATGGAGCAGCTGAAGATGGTTGGGGCCTCGGACACTCACCCTGAGGAACTCCTGCAGTGATGTCCCGGGACTGAGAGGATCGGCTTTGAGATAATCGGCACATTGGGGGAAAGCTTGGAAAGCAGAGGATGCTGATTTAAGGTAAATGGCGACAGCGGCAACATGAGGCAATATATGTGGCTTTGGATGATCCTTGTTGTACCCCACTATTAGCTGCTTGCCCTCCTGAATATCTCACTGTTACTCTCTGCATTACTATCTCATCCCTATCTCTCAGTGACTCTGCCTCTCTCCATCTCTCCGGGGAAATTATAATGGGGAGCAAAGAAATGGCAGAAGAATTGAACGTATACTTTGGTTCTGTCTTCACAAAAGAGGCACAGATAACCTGGCAGAAATGTTAGGGAACCAATGGTTTAGTGAGAGTGTGGAATTGAATTGAAGGAAATCAGTATTAGTAAGAAAATGGTGCTGGGGGAATGAATGGGGTTAAAGGCTGACAAATCCCCAGGGCCTGATAATCTACATCCCAGAGTATTAAAGGAAGCGGCGCTGGAAATATTGGATGCATTGCTGGTCATCTTCCAAAATTCTATAGACTCTGGAGCAGTTCCTACAGATTGGGGGGTGGCAAATGTAACCCCACTATTTAAAATAATCTTTTCACTTGCCTGTAATTTATCACAGAACACGGGCAGCATGGGCTTATCGAGAATGACGGGATAGTGTTGGGGTGGAGAAGTTATTCCTTCAAGTGGAAATCAGTGTAGTTTTGACATGTGTTGAGGGTTTCTGCCTCTCTCCATTCAATCCTTCCCAACCTCTCTGCCGAGGCTCCTTCTCACTTTCTACCAGACAATTATTTGTGTTCGGGAGCGGGTGCAGAGGAGATTGAAATGAAACGGACAGACAGTTAACTTCAACACTGAGAAATGTGAAGTGATGCACTTTGGACAATAAGTTGAGGAGAGAATCCATAAACCAACTGGGAACAAGTTAAATTGTGTGCAGGTAAAGGGAAACCTTTTATACCTCCATCAATCTGTGTCTCTCTCTTTTTCTCACTCTCTGTGTCTGTGTCTTCTGTCCATCTCTCCCTTTCTGGGATATCTGTGAAAAATATCCACAAATATCAGGCAGCCATTTGGCGTTTCTTCCCAGTGGCCATTTTGTGTGAACGCAGCACTGAGATATTTCTGACAGAGTTGTCTCTTCACTAAGGTAACGTTAGTATTTTAAATGTGACAGATTCGTAGCTATGGAGACACAAACGAGGGCTGTATTCCCACTAATTTTGGAGTGTCAGAGACAATTTGATCCAAGTTGTCAGGAGAATAATGGAAACTGAGAGCACAGAGAGAGAGAAATGTTTCTTGCTGGTTATCCACCTCCTCCAGTCCCACCATCCTCCCAGATCTGTTTTCCTTTCATTCTGGCTCCGTGACCATCCACAATTTGAATCGTTTCCCCATTGGGAGCTGTGTCTTCATCTGCGTGGGCTCCAACTCTGGAATTCCTTCCCTAACGTTTTACTCAAATACATCCATGGGATGTGGGCCTGGCTGGTTTTGCCAGCGTTTACTCCTCGTCCCTAATTGCTCATGAACTGAGTGGCTTGCTAGGCCATTTCAAACAGCATCTAAGAGTCAACCACATTGCTGTGAGGTGTCGTGGTTCCCCAGGACGACAATTTATTCACATCAATTAAAACAGAGAGTCTGAGCAGCGATCTTCCAAGCAATAGACTTTATTTCTCAGCACAAGAGATAAAGTCGGGAACGTCCGGAACACTCCAAAGAGCCCTTGGGCTTACAGTCTTTTATGTACATTTCAGCCTCATATTTCAAGATCCTCCTCTCCCTTTTACAGCCTGTCCTTGGTTGTTATCTTACCCTACAGCCCTATCTTTCTTTGGCCACCATTATTTTTAGTTGACCCTTTATCTGTTTTCTTTGCAATCGGTCGCTCCCTGTTATATCTCTTTGTCTCTTAAACCATGGTGGTTATAACTCTTGCTCTTATCTGAACTTTTCTGTTTGTACAATAATCGTGGTTTTGTAGGCTAAGGCGAATGTGTTTAGAAGAAAAGACATCCCCCCTGCTGATTTATGGTCCACTATTAAGTTGAACCACCGAGCAGTCTTCCTTGTTTTCTTAAGTGACTATTGTCTGCTTTCCTTAATTAGTGATTGCTATATTACTTCTCTAGTTTCTCCACTTTGATCATATCGACTACACTTGATTATATTAGGTCACACGAAGTTATTTTAGGTTATATACCCATCTCACTACTCACCTAAATCTGCTATATCATTTTACTAAAACCTGTGAATCTGAATTTCATACTAAACTCATACAATATCCAGTACAATTTCCCTTACAAGTGAATCTGAATTTCATACTAAACTCATACAATATCCAGTACAATTTCCCTTACAAGTCCCCCCTTTGAGGCTATTCCCTAGCCTCATCCCAATTACCAAGCTCAAATAATCCCCTCGCTCAATCCCATTTGTATTTTATTTTAATCACTCTTTGCAGGCGATGTGGAGGAGCCGAATATTTTGGTCAGGGATCAGTGTCCCTATTCTAACTTTATCATAATTTGTCTATCCTGGTTCTGATTTTTGGGTTGCTCCTCCAGATTGCCTGCCCCTGACAGTCATCAGCCAAAAACCTTCCCACTCTTGTCTAGGGAAGGGAAAAAGACTGATTCCTGTGTACAGACTAAGTTCTCCTGGTTTCGTGCGGACTTCAGCAAGGTGCTGTTGTTTCCACAAGGTGATCTTCCACTATTGTAGTTATTTTACAGAGTGACGAGTTTCAACTTCGACCAAGGTCATTGTAAATCCACTCAGCGGGGGCGGCTCAAGATTTTCCCATTCCTCTGTTTTTTCTCTCGAGCGTGAGCTGCTTAGCACCCGCGTCACCATCTGCCGCGCTGCCATTCTGGTAAGGAAGGATCTCAGGGCGGGTAAAAAACAACAAAATATCAATCCCAGAATGATTACTGTTGCGATTGCTACAGCTCCAGCTTTGGCAAACCACGCCCCCCATCTTCCTAATATTCTGTCCAGCCAACTCCATACTTCATGCCCAAACCCAGCATTTTCTTTCACTTCTTTCTTAAGATTTTTTAACTTATTCATGGCTTGTGTAAATGACCCTTCTGGATTAGTGTTATTAGGGATAAATGTGCAGCACTGATCCCCAAACATAACACTCTGCCAGGAGCCAATCTAACGCCTGTCGATTTTGCCACGCCATTTTGCTGGTCACATCCAACTGCTCTCCTAAGGCCTCCAGGGCATCATTCGTATAATTAATAAACCTCTGCTGATTATAAGAGATGTAATTGATCCACTCAGTATTCTTGCTGGGTGTGATCCAAACAAAGAGGGATTCAAACCCTGCAGCTATTTCGGTCCTAGCTTTGAACTCATTCGGGATGCCGCGGGGCTGTCCGATTGCGTCCAATTTTATCGTAGGGTCAGGGGTATATGCCCTCTTAACTTTTTGTGATTTAATTTTTCTTTCCACCGGTAGTATCACAATGCTCTGGGCAAGCATAACTCGAGCACATAGTCCTTTCCAATTCTGTGGTAATTTTGCCAATAGCCCTTTCTCCGGGCCACAAAGCCACCAGAGATCGGCCAGTTGATTTTCTTGATAGTCGAACACATAAGGAGGGGGTGGCGTTCCCCCTTTGATTGGCATGATCAGCCTACGGATGTCGGTTGTATTCCAAATCCTTACACACTCCCCTGCGTATTCTCCCATACTAATTCCTGTTCTGCTTCTCCTCCAATAGCAATCTTGGATTCGTAAGTCGGGCTCTACCCTCCATTCCTTTGGGACAGCGTCCATTGCTGTTTTTGGCCACGTTGGACATTTGTGGGTTACATTGTAGATGGCTTCTTGGATGTCTCTTTTTACCCCAGCAAACAGGATGCAGTGGTATTGACACAACGGCGGCTCACCTTTACAAAGGTTAGCACATGCGGATCCGGAACAGTTTATCATCTCATGCGTGTAGTTCCGATTCCCTATCATATGATACCGTATATGTGTGGTATATGGACGGCAATTTTCCTTTCTCCAGCTTTGTTTCCTGGTTCTACAGTCTCCTGATCCCCATGGTATATCAGTTACTTGGGTGTTAGGTTTCTCTGATGCACATACTACACACTCTTTCCCATCACTGTTTTTCTGACCTGTATACTCAGCCCATTTCCACCATTTGTTTTTCTGCGCTTTTTCCCAAATAGTATTTGTGCTCACAAATCGTTCACGTTTTGTTCGTCTTAATACTCTATCTTCCTGATTCTGCACCCTTATGTCTTCTGTATCCCATTCTCCTTTTCTATGGGTCACGGAAGTTCCTAAGGGAAATAGTTTCCAACTCCCAGGTGGGGAATGGGGCCCCTTCCCTGTCCTCACCTCCCTCGGCACCTTGACTAATAGGCTCAGGCTGGGCATTTGTATCATCAGCCAGCTCATGTACAGAACTACTTTCATCATCCTCTATTCTTTTTGTTCTTCCTTGGCTCTGTTCCTCCTCCCCACGATTCTCCCCGTGTATTTCTATTTCTTCCTCGCTATCACCTCTATCCACTCTGTGTACTTCTTCAATTTCCCTTCTCTCCCCCACCCCTGGTACCGTTCTGGTACAATGGTTTAAGTGATACCACAGTGTACTGCCTTCTACTTGCAAAGCCGTGGGAGACACTTTGGTGACTTCAAACGGTCCTTCTCGTCTCGGTTCGTTCCAACGTCTCCGGAACTTTCTGATGTATACTCGATCTCCAGGCTTGATCTGATGTTCTGTTACCGGATTCTCCTCCTCCTTGGCTTTTTCCTGTTCAAATATAGTTCTATGTATAACAGTTAATTGTTGTATATATTCTTTTGTGCTTTGATCTAAACATTCTAGCGTAGGACCTCCTGATCCCCTGATCTTGGGTACCGGCATTACTCTTCCTGTCATCATTTCATGAGGGCTCAAATGTGTGATTCTGTTTTCCTGACTCCTGTATTGCATTAGAGCCAATGGCAGAGCATCTATCCAGTTTTTCCCTGTTTCACTGCAAATTTTGCTTATTTTAGCCTTAAGGGTCCCGTTTGCTCTCTCCACCATTCCTTGGGATTGGGGGTGATATACGCATCCAAACTTCTGCTTTATTCGGAGTGCCGAGAGTGTCTCTCTCAGTGCCCTTCCTATAAAAGCAGATCCATTGTCTGAACTTAATTGCGTGGGTATACCAAATCTTGGGATAATTTCTTTTGACAGGAAGTTAATCACCGTTCCAGATCCTTGATCTTTGGATGGCGTTGCTTCTATCCATCTGCTGAATCTATCAATAATCACTAACATGTATCTTTTCCCCCTCACCACCTTTCCCATATCCACATAGTCCATGCATAGATGTTTAAATGGTCCTTCAGGAATGGGTATATGCCCTATTGGGGCAGTAATGCCCTTCCTGATGTTATTCTGAGCACACACCTCACACTGACTTAGTATGTAGTCAATCGAGTTTTGCAGGTATGGTGACCAGAATCCTTCCTTCTTGATCTTTCTCGCCACTTCTCCTCTTGCACAGTGGTCCACTCCATGCGCTTCGCTAATTAGTACGGTTAGTAATGATGTGGGTGCTATGACCAATCCCTCCCCATTTCTCCATATCCTGTCCTGTTGTCCCTGTAGTGCTCCTCTATCTTTCCACATTGCCTTTTCAGCTACAGAGGTTTCCTCCTGTAACTGTGCTACATCCTCTAATGTGATCTGAGGTTCGATATCCCCCGTACCTGGCCCTGGGTGTGGCCTTGCTATTTCTACTGGGGCTATCGTAGCCTCAATGCATCCTGACG
Source organism: Mustelus asterias (assembly GCF_964213995.1). Lineage (NCBI taxonomy): Eukaryota > Metazoa > Chordata > Chondrichthyes > Carcharhiniformes > Triakidae > Mustelus > Mustelus asterias. The sequence continues at coordinate 129,829 of NW_027590825.1, forward strand.
CTTCTTTAGCTGCCTTGTCGGCTTTGGTGTTTCCCTGTGTGATGCTGTCTGCTCCCTTTTTATGCGCCTGACACTTAATTATGGCTAATTCCCTTGGACCCATCATGGCCCTTATTAAAGCCCTGATTTGACCTTCGTGTTGTATTGGTCCTCCTCCGCTTTTCATAAATCCCCTTTGCTTCCATATTGCCCCGAACAGATGGCAGACCCCGTGGGCATAGGCCGAATCAGTATAAATTTCCAATGCTTCCCCGTTTGCGAACTCACATGCTCTGGTCAATGCTTTAAGTTCTGCCAGTTGGGCTGAACAGGGCTGTTCACATTTCTCTGCTTCTATGACTTCAAGTGTTTCCCCTTTCTGTTCAACTATGGCATAGCCTGCATGGTTTCCTAAGTGATCCCTGTAACATGAGCCATCTACATACAGTATCCTTTTCCCTTCTGTCACTAGTCCCTCTGCTCTTAAATCTTTTCTCAGTTTCATAAATGTTTTTGCTTCTCTTAAGCATTCATGTTCTTCTCCTTCATGAGGTAATGGCATGTAATCAGCTGGATTTACTCTGTTGCACTTTATTATCGTGATATCTGGAAATGTAGTTAGCATTCGATAATGATGGATCCTAGCAGGTGTCAGCACAAATTTTCCCTGCTCAATCAATTCAGCTACCTTATGGTATACATGTATGTTTATCGGATATCCCATTGTGACCGTAGCTGCCTTTTCGTACGCCCACCAAGCTGCTGCCAGGCCTTGATAGCACGGAGGGTATCCCATTGCTACGTCGTCTAGCTTGGTACTGTAATATGCTACAGCCTGCCTTCGTCTACCCTTGCAATTTTCCTGCATTAACATTGCTGTAGCAAATCCGGCTTCTCTGTTACTCACAAATAAGTCAAAGGGCTTGTCATAGGTCGGTAAAGCCAAGGCTGGTGCCTGTGCCATTTCTCTCTTTATATTCTCAAATGCGTCTGAAGCATCTTTATCCCATTTTAGTTTGGCTTTTAATTCGTCACACCCTGCCTCCTTCATTATCTTTCGTAGTGCCTGCGTTTTTTCGGCATAGCTTTCCACCCATTCTGAACTGAATCCTGTCATTCCCAAAAATGTCATCATTTGTCCCACCGTCTGTGGTTTCGGAACTTTTAGTACTGCTTCTATTTGCTGTGAAGCTATCTCCTTCTGTCCTGCTGATATTTCTCTTCCCAAGTATTCTACCTTTTTCTGGCACAGCTGCAGCTTTTTCCTGGAAACTTTATGGCCCCCTTCTGCTAGTCTTTCCAATAGTTTTAAACTATCCTTCCTGCACTGTTCTTGTGTTCCTGTGCATAATAATAAATCATCCACATATTGTATCAGTGTTCCTTCCAACTGTATTCCTTCTAAATCTGCTCTCAACACCTGATTGAATACATGTGGGGAATGTTTAAATCCTTGGGGCATCCTATTGTATGTGTATTGTTTCCCCTCGTACGTAAATGCAAAGAGATACTGACTTTCTTGAGCTAGTGGCACACTAAAAAATGCCGAACATAGGTCTATTACAGTAAACCATCTACTTTCAGGTGGTATATTTGTCATCAAGGTATAAGGGTTTGGAACCTCTGCTGGCATATCTTCCACTACCTCATTAATTGCCCTTAGGTCATGCACCAATCTCCATTTTTCTCCGTCCGCCTTTTTCACTGGTAGTAGCGGTGTGTTACACCTGCTCCGGGTTTCTTTTAATACCCCTGCTTCTATCAATCCCTTAATCGTCCCTCTAATTCCTTCAATTGCTTCTGTCTTGATTGGGTATTGCGGCCTATACGGCCCCTGACGTCCTATCTTTAATCTGACTTCAACTGGATTAGCGTTTTTGACCCTCCCTACATCCGTGTCCTGTCTGGACCACAACTCCTGCGGGAGGGAGTTCAAATCCTGCTCTAACCTCTCTCTCCACTCCAGTTCCTGTTTCTCGATTTGCACTCCTATTGTTATCTGCTTCGGTTTCCCAAGCATTTTAACATCCAAAATTATTTTCGTCATTTGTCCATTCCTGGACGTCCAAATATCTACATTGTCTGTCTGGACAAATTCTAAATCTTGTGCTCTCAACACCATTGGTCCTAGGTCTTTTGATCAGTATCCCGGATTCACTTTCAATGTGACATGTGGCTCCGCCCCAGATACAGAGAACCATTTGTTAACCCATTCATTCCTAACAATGGTGAGGGCTACTCCCTCTAGTCCGATTAAAATACTTCCTGACTTTATTTCCTGTTCTCGTCCTGCCTCCCTTTCCCATTTCTCCTGTATCTCAGGTTCCTGCCCTTCATCAAATATCATTGCACTGTGTAATTCTGTTCTTGGCCATTTGGCTTGTGGAACCCAAGTGTTTATAAGCTTTCCCCAAACTTCCCATATCTGTTTTTTAACTTGTTCCTCTATAATTCCCAACCAATATACATTAACCCCTTCCTTTCCTGGTATTTCAAGTGGATACATTCCCATCAAATCAATTCCTTGTTCGGTGCATTCTAATTTTAGTCCTAGACCTAGGATTGCATCCCTTCCCAATAGATTTAAAGGAGTTTTATCACATACTAAAATAGGTACATGGGTTGTCTTATTTCCAATGGTAACAGGCACCGGCGTCGTCATTCGAGCTAATGTTACTTTCCCCGAGAACCCCACAGTTTTTACAAACTGGTTTGACAATGGTAAGTGATCCGCATACTTCGTTTGCATGCACGTACATGTGGCGCCGGTGTCTATCATCATGGGGACCTCGATCCCTCCTACTCTAACGTTAACTATAGGTTCCTGCTCTGCAGTTTCTGTTATCTGTACGTACTGTCCTACCATTTCGGGGTTCTCTGGGCCTCCCTATGGGGAATTCTGATGGTTTACCGGCCCTTGAAACATCGGGATGCTGTTTGGCGATCCTTGGATCAGTTGTTGGCCTGTCTGCTGCTGGTTTTCTCCCTGTCTGGGGAAATTCCGCGGGCAATTCCTTTTTATGTGCCCTGCCTCCCCGCACCCCCAACACACACCTGAAGGGCCAGGCAGTGGTCCCTGTCTCGGAGTCTGATGATTAACCTGTCCCTGTCCTCTCTGATTCTGATAGGGTGGCCTACCACCACCCTGTCCTTTCCCATTTCTATTCCAGTCAGTCTGACTTTGCAGGGCGTATGGGTTTTGATAATTTAGGCCATAGGCTCCTGGGTTCATGGACAGTGGGAAGGCAGAAATGTTATAGGTTATGACGGGCTGGCCTCCATCTCCGCTCCCCCCTTTGATTAGTGCAGGTGTTTCCTCTGGCTTTTGCTCCACCATCATTGGTGCTATTTTTCTGGGTGCGAGATCCTCTTTTGCCTTCAGTTTATCCTTGCTTTTGATCTCCTCCAACTGTGCCTGAAGGAGTTTACGTTGTACCTCCTTCAGCTGTTTGTCTGCATTCTTTTCATCTTTGCGATGTCTCTCTACTGCATGGGCAACATAATCCACAAACTCTCGGTAATTTTTTGAGTCCAAGCCCACCACTTCCTCCAGCCTTGTCTTAGCTGGGGCTGGCAAGCCCTCTAGGATTGCAGCCCGGAACATGGAGTTGGTCAGTGGGTCTATTAAAATGTCCCTCTCCGTGTCCCTTCTCCACCTTCGTCATCTGTTCTATGTCATATTCTCCCTCAAAATTCATTGTGCCTGATATAACTGGGTACAGTCCCGTGGAGCTCTGTTTCTCTAAGTATGGGGGTGGGGCTACGTTTGGATCTTCCAATTTTGCTTTTTCCTCAAGTTGTACTGGCATCTGCATTCTACCTCCCCTCCATACCCCTCTTCTCTCTTTCCCTCCTTGTTGGAATAGGGCTAATATCTCTAACTCCTTTTCTCGCTTCTCCCTTCTTTTGCTCGATTTATCCTTAATCTTATAGTTCTTTATCATTCCCTTCTGGTCCTCACACCTCTCTATGGACCATGTGCCTTCCTCCGGCCACTGTGTATCGGTCTTATTTGTTCTTTTGGCCCATTTTTTAGAGACGTGTTCTATATCTCCCCTAAGGGCTGGGAACTTATCCCCTAATATCTCCACTGGTGTCTTAACTTGGTGCGCCATTACTCGTCTTTTTGGATCACTGTCGCAATTTTTGTCACTTAATCTGTCAGAGTTAGGTATCACAGTGATTATTACTTGCTGTATTGTTTTTCCGTGCTCAGTCCCCTGTTTACCTTTTCTTTGGATTTCTTTTGCCAATATCTGTAACTCTAACCGGGGTCCTGATATCCACTTCCCCGTAGTCCCCTGTCCCGGCACTATCTTCCTCTCCCGGGCCAGAGGGTAGTAGGTTTTCACTTGCTCGTCTATGTGTATAAGAATCCTGTATCGGTCAGATCCCTTTATTAATTTCTCTAGGGTTTCCAATTTTATTTCGTCTATCCAATTCCTATCGACTACTCTTTCCCATTTTACATACGGCCACTCATTCTTTATCTCCTCTAAGTTAGTTATATGTGTAATCTTTTTCCAATCCAGTGTTGCTTCCGTTTTTGTTATTATTCAAAGATTAGTTATTCCCAATCTTGCCACCAGGCAGTTTTGTCAGGGTAATCTTTCCAAGTTGTTAGTTATTACCCTACCTATGTTCCGACTCTCTCTCTTATTTCTGTCCTTCACGCTGTTTTCTCAGACCAGTTTGTTCAAATTGGTCTTTTACTTCCTCTATTCTAGCTGCTACTCCCCTTTCCTGTGGTTAAAATCCACTCCTGTGCTTTTGACTACTGTATTAGGTCAGAGAGTGATCTCTCACTGATCTCTCTCCCTCTCGGTTGACGTCCCTTACCCGAGGTCCTGGGTAGGTTTGGACTGGCAGATTTTCCCACACTTACTCTCTTCTGGGCAAGTCGTGACCTGAAAAACCCGCTCCAAACCGCTTGACTTAACCTAATTGCATTACTTTAGCTTTCGGCCTTTTTCCCGTCTCACTTTTTACCCATTCACAGACAATACAGTATTCGCAGCGCGCTTTTGCATGCAAAAATTCTGCTCTTCAGATCAGACTCAGTCTCTCAAAAATTTTTACACAATTTGGTTTTACCTGTGCAGGATATCTTTTTGGGTTGGGGAGATCCAGGACCAGCAGAGAGCCGGGCGCACCGGGCCTCGAGAAAACCCCTTTCTGACAACAAGGATTTACATGCATGCAAGTCTGCTTACCTTGTTGACAGAAGGCCGGCTGGGGACCTCTCGGTTCCGGTTGGAACACCGTCTCCGCCACTCCTTCCAGATGCTTTTCTGGGCGATCTCTCACCAACCCTGCTAAGCAGCGCCAATTTTGTCGTGGTTCCCCAGGACGACAATTTATTCACATCAATTAAAACAGAGAGTCTGAGCAGCGATCTTCCAAGCAATAGACTTTATTTCTCAGCACAAGAGATAAAGTCGGGAACGTCCGGAACACTCCAAAGAGCCCTTGGGCTTACAGTCTTTTATGTACATTTCAGCCTCATATTTCAAGATCCTCCTCTCCCTTTTACAGCCTGTCCTTGGTTGTTATCTTACCCTACAGCCCTATCTTTCTTTGGCCACCATTATTTTTAGTTGACCCTTTATCTGTTTTCTTTGCAATCGGTCGCTCCCTGTTATATCTCTTTGTCTCTTAAACCATGGTGGTTATAACTCTTGCTCTTATCTGAACTTTTCTGTTTGTACAATAATCGTGGTTTTGTAGGCTAAGGCGAATGTGTTTAGAAGAAAAGACATCCCCCCTGCTGATTTATGGTCCACTATTAAGTTGAACCACCGAGCAGTCTTCCTTGTTTTCTTAAGTGACTATTGTCTGCTTTCCTTAATTAGTGATTGCTATATTACTTCTCTAGTTTCTCCACTTTGATCATATCGACTACACTTGATTATATTAGGTCACACGAAGTTATTTTAGGTTATATACCCATCTCACTACTCACCTAAATCTGCTATATCATTTTACTAAAACCTGTGAATCTGAATTTCATACTAAACTCATACAATATCCAGTACAATTTCCCTTACAAGTGAATCTGAATTTCATACTAAACTCATACAATATCCAGTACAATTTCCCTTACAGAGGCTGGAGTCACATGTAGGCCCGACCAGGTAAGGACGGCAGATTTCCTTCCATAAAGGACATGAGTGAAGCAGATTGGTTTTCTCAATTTTAACACCTCCTTTTCCTCCAGTTGAAATAGTCCATTAAAAACCATCTGGCCAAACCTTTGGGACGTGTGACCCTAAACTCTCCTGTGACTCGGGGTCAACTTTCTCACATTAAGGCTCCTGTGAAGCATCTTGGGATAATACTATCCAAGGTGCTATATAAATGCAAGTTGTTGTTGTGTGTGTCAGAGTGTCAGCTTCTGTCCATGTCCAGGACACTGCAGGTAACAGAGAATGATTCACTCTGGTCTGCGATTGTACATCTCGTGTGTGTCTCAGTGTCAGCTCTGAAACATGTACAGCACTATCCCATCCTGTTTCTGTGTCTCTCTGCCTCTGTATCTGTATCTCTCCCTCTCGCTCCATCTCTCTCCCCATGACTGAAACAAACTAGAGTTTAAATCCCACACTGGGAAGCTGTTCAATGTGAGTACAGTTTCCCAGAAATAAAAATTCTCAATTAAAATTTCCTTTGACACAGCAGAGGGAACTTTTCTCAAAGTGAATTTGCGGCTATCTTGAATTTGAACCCAAGTTTTCAATGTGGGGGTGGCACAGTGATGCAGGGGTTAGCACTGCTTCCTCACAGTGCCAGGGACACGCCATCGATTCCCAGCATGGGTCACTTTCTGATGGAGTTTGAACCTCCTTCCCGTGTTTGTGTGGGTTTGCTCCGGGTGCTCCGGTTTCATCCCACACTCCAAAGATAGAACAAAGAAAATTACAGCACGGGAACAGGTCTTTCGGCTCTCCAAGCCTGCACCGACCATGCTGCCTGACTGAACTAAAACCCCCTACCCTTCCGGGGACCATATCCCTCCATTCCCATCTTATTCATGTCTTTGTCACTCTGGGTGGAGCTTAGAAACAGGAAAGGCGCAGTCACTATGTTGGGGGTGTACTACAGGCCCCCCAACAGCCCAAGGGAAGTGGAAGAATGGATATGTCAGGAGATACTGGATAGGTGCAGGAAATATAGGGTTGTTGTAGTGGGAGACTTCAATTTCCCTGGTATAGACTGGAAATCGCTGAGGGCAGGGACTCTGGATGGGGAGGAATTTGTAAAATGTGTACAGGAGGGTTCGTTGGAACAATATGTGGACAGCCCGACTAGAGAGGGGGCTATACTGGACCTGGTGCTGGGGAATGAGCCCGGTCAGGTCTTCAACGTTTTGGTCGGGGAACATGTGGCAAATAGTGACCACAATTCTGTTAGCTTTAGGATAGTGATGGAAAAGGATGAGTGGTGTCCCAAGGGTAAGGTGTTGGATTGGGGGAAGGCTAACTTTATTGGGATCAGGCAGAAATTGGCAGCTCTTGATTGGGAGAGGCTGTTTGAGGGTAAATCCACATCTGGTATGTGGCAGTCTTTTAAGGAACGGTTGTTAGGGCTACAGGACAAGCATGTGCCTGTAAAAAAGAAGGATAGGAAGGGTAGGATTAGAGAACCGTGGATAACCAGGGAAATTGAGGGACTGGTCAAAAGGAAAAGAGAGGCGTATGTTCGGTCGAAGCAGCTAAAAACGGAGGGAGCTCTGGAGGAGTATAATGAAAGTAGGAAAATACTCAAACGGGGAATTAGAAGAGCAAAAAGGGGTCACGAAATGTTCTTGGCAGAAAGGATTAAGGAGAATCCCAAGGCATTTTATTCATACGTTAGGAACAAAAGGGTTGTAAGGGAAAAAATCGGACCTCTCAGAGACAAAAGTGGGGACTTATGCTTGGAGCCCAAAGAGGTAGGGGAGATCCTAAATGAATACTTTGCGTCGGTATTCACTAAGGAGAGGGATGTGTTGACTGGGAGTGTCTCGGAGGGGAGTGTTGAACCGTTGGAGAAAATCTCCATTACAAAGGAGGAAGTGTTAGGTTTGTTAGAGAATATAAAGACTGACAAATCCCCAGGGCCTGATGGAATCTATCCAAGGCTGCTCAGGGAGACGAGAGGTGAAATCGTTGTGCCTCTGACGCAAATCTTTGTCTCGTCACTGGACACAGGTGAGGTCCCAGAGGATTGGAGGATAGCCAATGTGGTCCCGTTATTTAAGAAGGGTAGGAAGGATAACCCGGGTAATTATCGGCCGGTGAGCTTGACGTCCGTGGTGGGGAAGTTGTTGGAGAAGGTTCTTAGAGATAGGATGTATGCGCATTTAGAAAGGAATAAACTCATTAACGATAGTCAGCATGGTTTTGTGAGAGGGAGGTCATGCCTCACTAACCTGGTGGTGTTTTTTGAAGAAGTGACCAAAATGGTTGACGAAGGAAGGGCCGTGGATGTTGTCTATATGGACTTTAGTAAAGCGTTTGACAAAGTCCCTCATGGTAGGCTAGTGAAAAAGGTTGGATCCCATGGGATAAAGGGGGAGGTGGCTAGATGGGTGGAGAACTGGCTTGGTCACAGAAGACAGAGGGTGGTAGTGGAAGGGTCTTTTTCCGGCTGGAGGCCTGTGACTAGTGGTGTACCGCAGGGCTCTGTATTGGGACCTCTGCTGTTTGTGATTTATATAAATGATCTGGAAGAAGGAGTAACTGGGGTGATCAGTAAGTTTGCGGACGACACAAAACTGGCAGGACTTGCAGATAGTGAGGAACATTGTCAGAGGCTACAGAAGGATATAGATAGGCTGGAAATTTGGGCAAGGAAATGGCAGATGGAGTTCAATCCAGATAAATGCGAAGTGATGCATTTTGGTGGGAATAATGTAGGGAGGAGCTACACGATAAATGGAAGAACCATAAAGGGTGTAGAGACGCAGAGGGACCTGGGTGTGCAAGTCCACAGATCTTTGAAGGTGACGTCACAGGTGGAGAAGGTGGTGAAGAAGGCATATGGCATGCTTGCCTTTATAGGACGGGGCATAGAGTGTACAAGTTGGGGTCTGATGTTGCAGATGTATAGAACGTTGGTTCGGCCGCATTTGAAATACTGCGTCCAGTTCTGGTCGCCACACTACCAGAAGGACGTGGAGGCTTTGGAGAGAGTACAGAGGAGGTTTACCAGGATGTTGCCTGGTATGGAGGGGCTTGGTTATGAGGAGAGATTGGGGAAACTGCGGTTGTTCTCCTTGGAAAGACGGAGGATGAGGGGAGACTTAATAGAGGTGTATAAAATTATGAAAGGCATAGATAGGGTGAACGGTGGGAAGCTTTTCCCCGGGTCGGTGGTGACGTTCACGAGGGGTCATAGGTTCAAGGTGAAGGGGGGGAGGTTTAACACAGATATCAGAAGGACATATTTCACACAGAGGATCGTGGGGGCCTGGAATGCGTTGCCGGGCAAGGTGGTGGAGGCGGACACACTGGGAACGTTTAAGACTTATCTAGACAGTTATATGAACGGAGTGGGAATGGAGGGATACAAAAGAGTGGTCTAGTTTGGACCAGGGAGCGGCGCGGGCTAATTGTTCCTGGTTTCTCGTTTCAAGGCTTCATTCTACGATCATCTTGCTGGTGCCAGTACAGAGTGAGACTGCGGATAGTTGGGAACCTGTCTCGGGGGCATGGAATTCATATGGTGTTCGTGGAAGTGGAAATGACTAGGGTTGGGAAGCATTTTCCGATCGGGGCCATTGTGATCTCCTGGACTCGTTTCGATCGCCTCAGGGGGTCGGAGAGGAATTTCCCAGATTTTTTTTTTCCCCATATTGGCCCTGGGGTTTTTCACTCTGGGTTTTCGCCTCTCCCTGGAGATCACATGGTCTGGAATGGGGGGGTGGGGGTAAGTTAATAGGTTGTAATGAACAAAGCATCGTAGCTGTGAGGGACAGCTCGGTGGATAGGATATTGGTATGTAGATAGGCTGGAAAATTGGGCGGGGATCCTGGATTCAGGATTCAATCCTGGACCGGGGAGCGGCGCGGGCTTGGAGGGCCGAAGGGCCTGTTCCTGTGCTGTATTGTTCTTTGTTCTTTGTTCTTTGTCAAGACGTCTTGAAAAGTCACTGTCGTATTCGTTTCCACTCCCACGGCAACGAGTTCCAGGCACCCACCACCCTCTGTGTAAAAAAACTTTCCTCCCACATCTCCTTTAAACCTTGCCCCTCGCACCTTAAACCTATGCCCCCGAGTAATAATTCTTCCACCCTGGGAAAAAGCTTCTGACTATCCACTCTGTCCATGCCCCTCATAATCTGGCAGACTTCTATCAGGTGTACAGGTTAGGTGGATTGGCCAAGCTAAATTTTCCCTTCGTGTCAGGAGGATTAGCTGAGGTAAATGTATGGGATTATAGGGATGGGGTTTGGGTGGGATTGTGGTCAGTACAGACTCGATGGGCCGAATGGCCTCCTGCACTGAAGGATTCTATGAACCCTGTTCTGCATTTGGTTTGGGATTGTCTGTTGAAAAGTGTAGTTGAAGTGTTACTCTGTAATGCTGGAATTTAGGCTACGGGAGGATTGGATCAAACACTTCAAGATAATGAGGGGAATGGAGAGGACTGATAAAGAACAACTTTTCCTGCTGGTGGGGGAGTCCAGGACTTGAGGACATTGGATTTCAAACAATGTTGAGGATTTTAGACTTGTAGGAGTGGAATTCAGAAACACTTTGCCACACCAGCTGTGATATTAGTTTGGAACTACCTTCTATAATTCGCAGTTGATGCTCAGTTGCTTATTAATGTTTAAACCTGAGGTTGATAGATGATATTTTTATACAGGAGAAGCAATTTAAAATCAATGGGTCAATGTTAAAATGGATGCAGGAACAGAGAGACCTGGGCTTTCAGTTCATTTTTACATCTTAAAGATTCAACCTGGTGCTCAGAATCTGTCAGTTGAATCTAGTTTTCCCGCCTGATAAAGTGTCAACAATTGTGTTGGGGAATGTGACAAAAGGTGACATTCCTGCACAGTGGGGTTGGGAGGTTGTTTGAAAGGAGATTCAGATTGTATCAGAAAGCGTCAATTAGATTGTGTCTCGTTGCAGAAGGTGCATATTTCACAGGAAATGCCCCGAGATAAAGACTAGTTTCACCGATGTCTGAGTAACTTTCAAAGTCTGCAGACGCATGAAGGGGGCAGAGATATTGTAATATTCAGAGCAGGAGATGGGGGACAATCACAGAATTGAAGATGTGAGGCCATCTCCTGTTTCTGAATGTCAGTGTTGAGCTTTTAAACTTTAGTCCTGGGCTAATAATTCCACGTTTGCAATCCCACACTTTGCTGTTGTGAATTAGAGTTGTGAATTTTCTGAAATTGGTTGTGTAATAAAACTCCGTGCAGGCTGCAATGATTCCCATTCTGTCTGCTGCTGCAAAGCCCCCGAGTCTGTCTCAGTTTCATCGTATTTATCAATGATTTGAGATCCTAGAATCATAGAATCCCTGAAGGACAGACCATTCGGCCCATCGAGTCTGCATCGACCACAATCCCACCCAGGCCAGATTCCCGTAACCCCATATATTTACCCTGTTAATCCCCTGACACTAAGGTCAATTTATCATGGCCAATCCACCTAACCCGCACATGTTTGGACTGTGGGAGGAAACTGGAGCACCCGGAGGAAACCCGTACAGGCACTGGGAGAACTCTACACTGACAGGGATCTGAGGCTGGAATTGAACCTGGGTTCTTGGTGCTGTGCTAACCACTGTGCCACCATGCCATTCATCATAGAATCCCTAAAGTGCAGAAGGAGGTCCTTTGGCCCATCAAGCCTGCCCCCAACAACAAGACCACCCGGGCCTGAATCCCCCTAACACTAAGGGGCAATTGAGCACGGCCAATCAACCTAACCCGCACATCTTTGGAGTGTGGGAGGAAACCAGAGCACCCGGAGGAAACCCACGCAGACACGGGGAGAATGTGCAAACTCCACACAGTCACCTGAGGCTGGAATTGAACGCGGGTCCCTGGCGCTGTGAGGCAGCAGTACGAACCACTGAGCCACCATGCCGCCCTAAAGTAAAATGTCTTAACTGAATGGTTCAAAGAGTGAAAGATGGATTTCATTGGAGACAATTGTGTGGTCACCCACATTAAAAAGGATCGAACAGATTGCTTTATGAATGGGGAAAGGCTGGAAAGAGTGGAGGCCCAAAGAGACTTGGGGCGGTCACATCAACACAGAAAATAGGAGGAGGAGGAGGCCATTCAGCCCTTCGAGCCTGACCCACCATTCAACACTATCATGGCCGATCCTCTGTCTCAATGCCATACCCCAGCGCTCTCCCCATACACCTCGACGCCATGAGAGTCTAGAAATCTATCTCTTTCCTTATTAAATATATTCAGTGACTTGGTCTCCACAGCTTTCTGTGGGAGAGAATTCCACAGGTTCACCACCCTCTGAGTGAAGAGGTTTCCCCTCATCTCAGTCCCAAATGGCCTCCCCCGTATCCTGAGACTGTGACCCCTTGTTCCAGACACCCCCAGCCGGAGGAAACAATATCCCTGTATCCAGCCTGTCCAGCACTGTCAGAATTTTATACCTTTCAATCACTTCCTCTCTCACTCTTCTACATTCCAGTGAATACAGTCCCAGCCGACCCAATCTCCCCTCAGACATCAATGCTGCCATCCCAGGAATCAGTCTGGTGAACATTCACTGCTCTCCCTCTGTGGCAAGTACATCCTTCCTCAGATAAGGAGAGGAACACTGTACACAAGACTCCAGGTGTGGTCTCACCGAGGCTCTGTCCAGCTGCAGTAAGACATCCTTGCTCTTCTACTCCAATCCTCTTGCAATGAAGGCCAACATGGGTGTCACAGTGGTTAGCTCTGCTGCCTCACAGTGCAAAGGACCTGGGTTCAATTCCAGTCTCGGGTCACTGTCTCTGTGGGGTTTGCACATTCTCCCCGTGTCTGCGTGGGTTTCCTCCGGGTGCTCCGGTTTCCTCCCACACTCCAAAGATGCGTGCGTTAGGTTGATTGGCCGTGACAAATTGCCCCTTAATGCAAGGGGGATTAAGATATTGTGAGTGAGACTGTGGGAGTGTTCTCTATCTGTGTGTGTGTGTCTGTGTTTGAGACTGTGCGTGTACCTGTGTGTGTGTCTGTGTGTGTGTGTCTGTATGTGTGTGTGCATCACTGCGTTTGTTGCCAGTGAGTTTGTGAGTGTTTCACTGTCTTCCTGTCTCTCAGTCCCCCAGTCCCAGAATCTGCTTCTCTTTACACAGATGCTGCCTGTCCTGCTCAGTATTCCGGCATTGACAATTTCACAATCTGAGGAGTTGTGCATGCTGCGATCATCAGCGAACATCTCACCTATGGAGGGAAGGTCAGTGATGGAGCAGCTGAAGATGGTTGGGGCCTCGGACACCCACCCTGAGGAACTCCTGCAGTGATGTCCCGGGACTGAGAGGATCAGCTTTGAGATATTAGCTGTTTGCCAACCCCGTGCTGTCCCTGTCCTGGGAGTGTTTGATGGCGACAGTGTAGAGGGAGCTTTACTCTGTATCTCACCCCGTGCTGTCCCTGTCCTGGGAGTGTTTGATGGGGACAGTGGAGAGGGAGCTTTACTCTGTATCTAACCCCATGCTCTATCTGTCCTGGTAGTGTTTGATGGGGGACAGTGGAGAGGGAGCTTTACTCTGTATCCAACCCCGTGCTGTACCTGTCCTGCGAGTGTTTAATGGGGACAGTGTCGAGGGAGCTTTACTCTGTATCTAACCCCGTGCTGCCCCTGTCCTGGGAGTGTTTGATGCGGGCAGTGTCGAGGGAGCTTTACTCTGTGTCTAACTCCATGCTGTATCAATACTGGGATTGTTTGATGTGGGAAAGTGTAGAGGGAGCTTTACTCTGTATCGAACTCCGTGCTGTCCCTGTCCTGGGAGTGTTTGATGGGGACATTGTAGAGGGAGCTTTACTCTGGATCTAACCCCGTGCTGTACATGTCCTGGGAGTGTTTGAAGGGGACAGTGTAGAGGGTGCTTTACTCTGTATCTAACCCCGTGCTGTACCTGTCCTGGGTGTGTTTGAAAGGGACAGCGTAAAGGGAGCTTTACTCTGTATCTAACACCGTGCTGCACCTGTCCTGCGAGTGTTTGATGGGGACAGTGTCGAGGGAGCATTACTCTGTATCTCACCCCGTGCTGTACCCGTCCTGGGAGTGTTTGATGGGGACAGTGTAGAGGGAGCTTTACTCTGTATCTAACCCCGTGCTGTCCCTATCCTGGGAGTGTATAATGGGGACAGTGTACAGCGAGCTTTACTCTGTATCTAATCCCATGCTGCACCTGTCCTGGGAGTGTTTCATGGGGACAGTGTAGAGGGAGCTTTTCTCTATCTAACCCCGTGCGCTATCTGTCCTGGGAGTGTTTGAAGGGGACAGCGTAGAGGGAGCTTTACTCTGTATCTAACGCCGTGCTGTACCTGTCCTGCGAGTGTTTGATGGGGATAGTGTCGAGGGAGCATTACTCTGTATCTAGCCCCGTGCTGTACCCGTCCTGGGAGAGTTTTATGCGGACAGTGTCGAGGGAGCTTTACTCTGTATCTGACCCCATGCTGCACATTTCCTGGGTGTGTTTGATGGGAACAGTGTCGAGGGAGCTTTACTCTGTATCTAACCCCGTGCTGCACCTGTCCTGAGTGTGTTTGATGGGGACAGTGTACAGCGAGCTTTACTCTGTCTCTAATCCCATGCTGCACCTGTCCTGGGAGTGTTTCATGGGGACTGTGTAGAGGGAGCTTTTCTCTATCTAATCCCGTGCTGCATCTGTCCTGGGAGTGTTTGATGGGGGACAGATTAGAGGGAGTTTTACTCTGTATCTATCCCCGTGCTGTACCTATCCTGGGAGTGTTTGATGGGGACAGTGTAGAGGGAGCTTTACTCTGTATCTATCCCCGTGCTGTACCTATCCTGGGAGTGTTTGATGGGGGACAGTGTAGAGGGAGCTTTACTCTGTATCTTACCTCGTGCTGTACATTTCCTGGGAGTGTTTGAAGAGGACAGTGGAGAGGTAGCTTTATTCTGTATCTAACCCCGTGCTGTACCTGTCCTGGGAGTGTTTGATGGGGACGATGTAGAGGGTGCTTTCCTCTGTATCTAACCCCGTGCTGTCCCTGTCCTGGGAGTGTTTGATGCGGGCAGTGTCGAGGGAGCTTTACTCTGTGTCTAACTCCATGCTGTATCAATCCTGGGAGTGTTTGATGTGGGAAAGTGTAGAGGGAGCTTTACTCTGTATCGAACCCCGTGCTGTCCCTGTCCTGGGAGTGTTTGATGGGGACAGTGTAGAGGGAGCTTTACTCTGGATCTAACCCCGTGCTGTACATGTCCTGGGAGTGTTTGAAGGGGACAGTGTTGAGGGAGCTTTACTCTGTATCTAACCCCGTGCTGTACCTGTCCTGGGAGTGTTTGAAGGGGACAGCGTAGAGGGAGCATTACTCTGTATCTACCCCCGTGCTGTACCTATCCTGCGAGTGTTTGATGGGGACAGTGTCGAGGGGGCTTTACTCTGTATCTAACCCCGTGCTGTACCCGTCCTGGGAGTGTTTGATGGGGACAGTGTAGAGGGAGCTTTACTCTGTATCTAACCCCGTGCTGTCCCTATCCTGGGAGTGTTTGATGCGGACAGTGTCGAGGGCGCTTTGCACTGTATCTAACCCCATGCTGTACCTATCCTGGGAGTGTATAATGGGGACAGTGTAGAGTGAGCTTCACTCAGCATCGAACCCCGTGCTGTACCTGTCCTGCGAGTATTTGATGGGGACAGTGTCGAGGGAGCTTTATTCTGTATCTAACCCCGTGCTGTACCCGTCCTGGGAGTGTTTGATGGGGACAGTGTCGAGGGAGCTTTACTCTGTTTCTAACCCCGTGCTGTACCTGTCCTGGGAGTGTTTGATGGGGACGGTGTGGAGGGAGCTTTACTCTGTATCTATCCCTGTGCTGTACCTGTCCTGGGAGTGTTTGATGGGGACAGTGAACAGGGAGCTTTACTCTGTATCTAACCCCGTGCTGTACCTGTCCTGGGAGTGTTTGACGGGGGACAGTGTGGAGGGAGCTTTACTCTGTATCTAACCCCGTGCTGTACCTGTCCTGGGAGTTTTTGACGGGGGACAGTGTGGAGGGAGCTTTACTCTGTATCTAACCCCGTGCTGTACCTGTCCTGGGAGTGTTTGACGGGGAACAGTGTGGAGGGAGCTTTACTCTGTATCTAACCCCGTGCTGTACCTGTCCTGGGAATGTTTGATGGGGACGGTGGAGAGGGAGCTTTACTCTGCATCAAACTCCGTGCTGTACCTGTCCTGGGAGTGTTTGACGGGGGACAGTGTAGAGGGAACTTTACTCGGTATCTAACCCCGTGCTGTACCTGTCCTGGGTATGTTTGAAGAGGACAGTGTAGAGGGAGCTTTACTCTGTATCTCACCCCGTGCTGTACCTGTCCCTGGAGGGTTTGATGGGGACCGTGTCGAGGGAACTTTACTCTGTATCTAACCCCGTGCTGTACCTGTTCTTGGAGTGTTTGATGGGGACAGTGTCGAGGGAGCTTTACTCTGTATCTAACCCCGTGCTGTACCTGTCCTGGCATTGTTTGATGGGGACGGTGGAGAGGGAGCTTTACTCTGTATCTAACACCGTGCTGGGCCTGTCCTGGGAGTGTTTGATGGGGGACAGTGTAGAGGGAGCTTTACTCTGTATCTAACCCCGTGCTGTCCCTATCCTGGGAGTGTTTGATGCGGACAGTGTCGAGGCAGATTTACTCTGCATCTAATGCCTTGCTGTATCTGTCCTGGGAGTATTTAATGGCGACAGTGTAGAGGGAGCTTTACTCTGTAACTAACTCCATGGTGTATCTATCCTGGAAATGGTTTGATCGGGACAGTGTAGAGTGAGCTTCACTCTTCATCTATCCCTGTGCTGTATCTGTCCTGGGAGTATTTAATGGCGACAGTGTAGAGGGAGTTTTACTCCGTATCTAACTCCATGCTGTATCAATCCTGGGAATTGTTTGATCGGGACAGTGTAGAGGGAGCTTCACTCTGCATCTATCCCTGTGCTGGATCTGTCCTGGGAGTATTTAATGGCGACAGTGTAGAGGGAGCATTTCTCTGTATCTAACCCCATGCTGTACATGTCCTGGAAGTGTTTCATGGGGGACAGTGTAGAGGGAGCTTTACTCTGTATCTAACCCCGTGCTGTACCAGTCCTGAGTGTGTTTGGTGGGGACAGTGTCGAGGGAGATTTACTCTGTATCTAACCCCGTGCTGTACCTGTCCTGGGAGTGTTTGATGGGGACAGTGTAGAGGGAGCTTTACTCTGTATGTAATCCCGTGCTGTACCTGTTCTGGGAGTGTTTGACGGGGGACAGTGTAGAGGGAGCTTTGCTCTGTATCTAACCCCTTTGCTGTCCCTGTCCTGGGAGTGTTCGATGGGGACAGTGAAGAGGGAGCTTTACTTTGGATCTAACCCCGTGCTGTACCTGTCCTGGGCGTGTTTGAAGGGGACAGTGTCGAGGGAGCTTTACTCTGTATCTAACCCCGTGCTGTACCTGTCCTGGGAGTGTTTGATGCGGACAGTGGAGAGGGAGCTTTACTCTGTATCTAACACTGTGCTGTACCTGTCCTGGGATTGTTTGATGGGGACAGTGTCGAGGGAGCTTTACTCTGTATCGAGCCCCGTGCTGTACCTGCCCCTGGGAGTGTTTGAAGGGTACAGTGTAGAGGGAGCTTTTCTCTGTATCTAGCCCCGTGCTGTACCTGCCCCTGGATTGTTTGATGGGGACAGTGTCGAGGGAGCTTTACTCTGTGTGAAACCCCGTGCTGCAGCTATCCGGGGAGTGTTTGATGGGGGACAGTGTAGAGGGAGCTTTACTCTGTATCTAACACCGTGCTGTACGTGTCCGGGGACTGTTTGATGGGGACAGTGTAGAGGGAGCTTTACTCTGTATCTAACCCCTTTCCTTGCCTGTCCTGGGAGTGTTTGATGGGGACAGTTTAGAGGGAGCTTTACTCTGTATATAACCCCGTGCTGTACCTGTCCTGGGTGTGTTTGATGGGGACAGTGTAGAGAGAGCTTTACTCTGTATCTAACCACTTGCTGTACCTGTCCTGGGAGTGTTTGATGGGGGACAGTGTAGAGGGAGCTTTACTCTGTATCTCGCCCCGTGCTGTACCTGTCCCTAGAGTGTTTGATGGGGACAGTGTAGAGGGAGCTTTACTCTGTATCTAACCCCGTGCTGTACCTGTCCTGGGAGTGTTTGATGGGGGACAGTGTAGAGGGAGCTTTACTCTGTATCAAACCCCATGCTGTACCTGTTCTGGGAGTGTTTGATGGGGACAGTGTAGAGGGTGCTTTACTCTGTATCTAACCCCGTGCTGTACCTGTCCTGGGAGTGTTTGATGGGGACAGTGTCGAAGGAGCTTTACTCTGTATCAAACCCCGTGCTGTACCTGTTCTGGGAGTGTTTGATGGGGACGGTGTAGAGTGAGCTTGACTCTGGATCTAACCCCGTGCTGTACCTCTCCTGGGAGTGTTTGAAGGGGACAGTGTAGAGGGAGCTTTACTCAGTATCTCGCCCCGTGCTGTACCTGTCCTGGGAGTGTTTGATGTGGACAGTGTCGAGGGAGCTTTACTCTGTATCTAACCCCGTGCTGTACCTCTCCCTGGAGTGTTTGATGGGGACAGTGTAGAGGGAGCTTTACTCTGTATCTAACCCCGTGCTGTACCTGTCCCTCGAGTGTTTGATGGGGACAGTGTAGAGGGTGCTTTACTCTGTATCTAACCCCGTGGTGTACCTGTCCTGGGAGTGTTTGATGGGGACAGTGTCGAAGGAGCTTTACTCTGTATCAAACCCCGTGCTGTACCTGTTCTGGGAGTGTTTGATGGGGACGGTGTAGAGTGAGCTTGACTCTGGATCTAACCCCGTGCTGTACCTCTCCTGGGAGTGTTTGAAGGGGACAGTGTAGAGGGAGCTTTACTCAGTATCTCGCCCCGTGCTGTACCTGTCCTGGGAGTGTTTAATGTGGACAGTGTCGAGGGAGCTTTACTCTGTATCTAACCCCGTGCTGTACCTGTCCCTGGAGTGTTTGATGGGGACAGTGTAGAGGGAGTTTACTCTGTATCTAACCCCGTGCTGTACCTGTCCTGGGAGTGTTTGATGGGGGGACAGTGTAGAGGGAGCTTTACTCTGTATCTAGCCCCGTGCTGTACCGGTCCTGGGAGCGTTTGATGGGGACAGTGTCGAGGGAGCTTTACTCAGTATCTAACCCCGTTCTGTACTTGTTCTGGGAGTGTTTGATGGGGACGGTGTAGAGGGAGCTTTACTCTGTATCAAACCCCATGCTGTACCTGTCCTGGGAGTGTTTGATGTGGACAGTGTAGAGGGAGCTTTACTCTGTATCTAATCCCGTGCTGTACCTGTCCTGGGAGTGTTTGATGGGGGACAGTGGCGAGGGAGCTTTACACTGTATCTAACCCCGTGCTGTCCCTGTCCTGTGAGTGTTTGATGAGGTCAGTGTCGAGGGAGCTTTACTCTGTATCTAACCCCGTGCTGTCACTGTCCTGGGAGTGTTTGATGGCGACAGTGTCGGGGGAGCTGTACTCTGTATCTAACTCCATGCTGTACCTATTCTGGGAGTGTATAATGGGCAAAGTGTAGAGTGAGCTTCACTCTGCATCTAACCCCGTGCTGTACCTGTCCTGCGAGTATTTGATGGGGACAGTGTCGAGGGAGCTTTACTCTGTATCTAACCCCGTGCTGTACCCGTCCTGGGAGTGTTTGATGGGGACAGTGTCGAGGGAGCTTTACTCTGTATCTAACCCCGTGCTGTACCTGTCCTGGCATTGTTTGATGGGGACGGTGGAGAGGGAGCTTTACTCTGTATCTAACACCGTGCTGGGCCTGTCCTGGGAGTGTTTGATGGGGGACAGTGTAGAGGGAGCTTTACTCTGTATCTAACCCCGTGCTGTCCCTATCCTGGGAGTGTTTGATGCGGACAGTGTCGAGGAAGATTTACTCTTCATCTAATGCCTTGCTGTATCTGTCCTGGGAGTATTTAATGGCGACAGTGCAGAGGGAGCTTTACTCTGTAACTAACTCCATGGTGTATCTATCCTGGGAATGGTTTGATCGGGACAGTGTCGAGTGAGCTTCACTCTTCATCTATCCCTGTGCTGTATCTGTCCTGGGAGTACTTAATGGCGACAGTGTAGAGAGAGGTTTACTCTGTATCTAACCCCGTGCTGTACCTGTCCTGGGAGTGTTTGATGGGGGACAGTGGAGAGGGAGCTTTACTCTGTATCTAACCCCGTGCTGTACCTGTCCTGGGACTGTTTGATGGGGACACTGGAGAGGGAGCTTTACTCTGTATCTCACCCCTTTCCTTGCCTGTCCTGGGAGTGTTTGATGGGGACAGTTTAGAGGGAGCTTTTCTCTGTATTTAACCCCGTGCTGTACCTGTCCTGGAAGTGTTTGATGGGGACAGTGTCGAGGGAGCTTTACTCTGTATCGAGCCCCGTGCTGTACCTGTCCCTGGAGTGTTTGATGGGGACAGTGTAGAGGGAGCTTTACTCTGTATCTAACCACGTTCTGTACTTGTTCTGGGAGTGTTTGATGGGGACCGTGTAGTGGGAGATTGACTCTGTATCAAACCCCGTGCTGTACCTGTCCTGGGAGTGTTTGATGGGGGACAGTGGAGAGGGTGCTTTACTCTGTATCTAACCCCGTGCTGTACCTGTCCTGGGACTGTTTGATGGGGACAGTGTAGAGGGAGCTTTACACTGTATCTAATCCCGTGCTGTACCTGTCCTGGGAGTGTTTGATGGGGGACAGTGGCGAGGGAGCTTTACACTCTATCTAACCCCGTGCTGTACCTGTCCTGGGACTGTTTGATGGGGACAGTGTAGTGGAAGCTTTACTCTGTATCTAACCACTTTCATTGCCTGTCCTGGGAGTGTTTGATGGGGGACAGTTTAGAGGGAGCTTTACTCTGGATCTAGCCCCGTGCTGTACCTGTCCTGGCATTGTTTGATGGGGACGGTGGAGAGGGAGCTTTACTCTGTATCTAACACCGTGCTGGGCCTGTCCTGGGAGTGTTTGATGGGGGACAGTGTAGAGGGAGCTTTACTCTGTATCTAATCCCGTGCTGTATCTGCCGTAGGAGTGTTTGATGGGGACAGTGTCGAGGGGGCTTTACTCTGTATCTAACCCAGTGCTGTATCTGTCCTGCGAGTGTATGAAGGGGACAGTGTCGAGGCAGCTTTACTCTGCATCTAATGCCTTCCTGTATCTGTCCTGGGAGTATTTAATGGCGACAGTGTAGAGGGAGCTTTACTCTGTATCTAACCCCGTGCTGTACCTGTCCTGGGACTGTTTGATGGGGACAGTGGAGAGGGAGCTTTACATTGTATCTAACCCCTTTCCTTGCCTCTCCTGGGAGTGTTTGATGGGGGACAGCTTAGAGGGAGCTTTACTCTGTATTTAACACCGTGCTGTACCAATCCTGGGTGTGTTTGATGGGGACTGTGTAGAGGGAGCTTTACTCTGTATCTAACCCCGTGCTGTACCTGTCCCTGGAGTGTTTGATGGGGACAGTGTCGAGGGAGCTTTACTCTGTATCAAACACCGTGCTGTACCTGTTCTGGGAGTATTTGATGGGGACGGTGTAGAGGGAGCTTTACTCTGTATCTAGCCCCGTGCTGTACCTGCCCCTGGAGTGTTTGATGGGGACGGTGTCGAGGGAGATTGACTCTGTATCTAACCCCGTGCTGTACCTGTCCTGGAACTGTTTCATGGGGGACAGTGTGGAGGGAGCTTTACTCTGTATCTAATCCCTTGCTGTACCTGTCCTGGGAGTGTTTGATGGGGGACAGTGGCGAGGGAGCTTTACTCTGTATCTAACCCCGTGCTGTACTTGTTCTGGGAGAGTTTGATGGGGACGGTGTAGAGGGAGATTGACTCTGTATCAAACCCCGTGCTGTACCTGTCCTGGGACTGTTTGATGGGGGACAGTGTAGAGGGAGCTTTACTCTGTATCTAATCCCGTGCTGTACATGTCCTGGGAGTGTTTGATGGGGGACAGTGGCGAGGGAGCTTTACACTGTATCTAACCCCGTGCTGTACCTGTCCTGGGAGTGTTTGATGGGGACAGTGCAGTGGAAGCTTTACTCTGTATCTAACCACTTTCATTGCCTGTCCTGGGAGTGTTTGATGGGGGACAGTTTAGAGGAAGCTTTACTCTGGATCTAGCCCCGTGCTGTAGTTCTCCTGGGAGTGTTTGATGGCGACAGTGTCGGGGGAGCTTTACTCTGTATCTAACTCCATGCTGTACCTGTTCTGGGAGTGTATAATGGGGACAGTGTAGAGTGAGCTTCACTCTGCATCTCACCCCGTGCTGTACCTGTCCTGCGAGTATTTGATGGGGACAGTGTCGAGGGAGCTTTACTCTGTACCTAACCCCGTGCTGTACCCATCCTGGGAGTGTTTGATGGGGACAGTGTCGAGGGAGCTTTACTCTGTATCTAACCCCGTGCTGTACCTGTCCTGGCATTGTTTGATGGGGACGGTGGAGAGGGAGCTTTACTCTGTATCTAACACGGTGCTGGGCCTGTCCCGGGAGTGTTTGATGGGGGACAGTGTAGAGGGAGCTTTACTCTGTATCTAATCCCGTGCTGTATCTGTCGTCGGAGTGTTTGATGGGGACAGTGTCGAGGGAGCTTTACTCTGTATCTAACCCAGTGCTGTATCTGTCCTGCGAGTGTATGAAGGGGACAGTGTCGAGGCAGCTTTACTCTGCATCTAATGCCTTGCTGTATCTGTCCTGGGAGTATTTAATGGCGACAGTGTAGAGGGAGCTTTACTCTGTACTTAACACCGTGCTGTATCAATCCTGGGTGTGTTTGATGGGGACTGTGTAGAGGGAGCTTTACTCTGTATCTCACCCCGTGCTGTACCTGGCCCTGGAGTGTTTGATGGGGACAGTGTCGAGGGAGCTTTACTCTGTATCTAACCCCGTGCTGTACCTGTTCTGGGAGTGTTTGATGGGGACGGTGTAGAGGGAGCTTTACTCTGTATCTAGCCCCGTGCTGTACCTGTCCCTGGAGTGTGTGATGGGGACGGTGTCGAGGGAGATTGACTCTGTATCTAACCCCGTGCTGTACTTGTCCAGGAACTGTTTGATGGGGGACAGTGTGGAGGGAGCTTTACTCTGTATCGAATCCCGTGCTGTACCTGTCCCTCGAGTGTTTGATGGGGACAGTGGCGAGGGAGCTTTACTCTGTATCTAACCCCGTGCTGTACCTGTCCTGGAACTGTTTGATGGGGACAGTGTAGAGGGAGCTTTACTCTGTATCTAACCCCTTTCCTTGCCTGTCCTGGGAGTGTTTGATGGGGGACAGTTTAGAGGGAGCTTTACTCTGGATCTAACCCCGTGCTGTACCTGTCCTGCGAGTGTTTGATGGGGTCAGTGTCGAGGGAGCTTTACTCTGTATCTAACCCCGTGCTGTCCCTGTCCTGGGAGTGTTTGATGGCGACAGTGTCGGGGGAGCTTTACTCTGTATGTAACTCCATGCTGTACCTATTCTGGGAGTGTATAATGGGGACAGTGTAGAGTGAGCTTCAGTCTGCATCTAACCCCGTGCTGTACCTGTCCTGCGAGTATTTGATGGGGACAGTGTCGAGGGAGCTTTACTCTGTATCTAACCCCGTGCTGTTCCCGTCCTGGGAGTGTTTGATGGGGACAGTGTCGAGGGAGGTTTGCTCTGTATCTAACCCCGTGCTGTACCTGTCCTGGCATTGTTTGATGGGGAAGGTGGAGAGGGAGCTTTAGTCTCTATATCTAATCCCGTGCTGTATCTGTCGGAGGAGTGTTTGATGGGGACAGTGGCGAGGGAGCTTTACTCTGTATATAACCCCGTGCTGTATCTGTCCTGGGAGTGTATGAAGGGGACAGTGTCGAGGCAGCTTTACTCTGCATCTAACCGCTGTCCTTGCCTGTCCTGGGAGTGTTTGATGGGGGACAGTTTAGAGGGAGCTTTTCTCTGGATCTAACCCCGTGCTGTACCTGTCCTGGAATTGTTTGATAGGGACGGTGGAGAGGGAGCTTTACTCTGCATCTAATGCCTTGCTGTATCTGTCCTGGGAGTATTTAATGGCGACAAAGTAGAGGGAGCTTTACTCTGTATCTAACTCCATGGTGTATCTATCCTGGGAATTGTTTGATCGGGACAGTGTAGAGTGAGCTTCACTCTTCATCTATCCCTGTGCTGTATCTGTCCTGGGAGTATTTAATGGCGACAGTGGAGAGAGAGCTTTACTCTGTATCTAACCCCGTGCTGTGCCTGTCCTGGGATTGTTTGATGGGGACAGTGTCGAGGGAGCTTCACTCTGTATCTAACACCATGCTGTACCTGTACTGAGTGTGATTGGTGGGGACAGTGTCGAGGGAGCTTTACTCTGTATCTAACCCCGTGCTGTACCTGTCCTGGGTGTGTTTGGTGGGGACAGTGTAGAGGGAGCTTTACTCTGTATGTAATCCCGTGCTGTACCTGTTCTGGGAGTGTTTGATGGGGGACAGTTTAGAGGGAGCTTTACTCTGTATCGATCCCTGTGCTGTACCTGCCCTGGGAGTGTTTGATGGGGACAGTGTCGAGGGAGCTTTACTCTGTATCTAACCCCGTGCTGTACCTGTGCTGAGTGTGTTTCATGGGGACAGTGTACAGGGAGCTTTAGTCTGTATCTAACCCCGTGCTGTATCTGTCCTGGGTGTGTTGCATGGGGAAAGTGTGGAGGGAGCTTTTCTCTATCTCACCCCGTGCTGTATCTGTCCTGGGAGTGTTTGATGGGGGACGGATTAGAGGGAGCTTTACTCTGTATCTATCCCCGTGCTGTACCTCTCCTGGGAGTGTTTGACGTGGGGCAGTGTAGAGGGAGCTTTACTCTGTATCTAGCCCCGTGCTGTACCTGCTCCTGGAGTGTTTGACGGGGACGGTGTCCAGGGAACTTTACTCTGTGTGAAACCCCATGCTGCAGCTATCCGGGGAGTGTTTGATGGGGGCAGTGTAGAGGGAGCTTTACTCTGTATCTCACCCCATGCTGTACCTGTCCTGGGAGTGTTTGATGGGGGACAGTGTCGAGGGAGCTTTACTCTGTATCTAACCCCTTTTCTTGCCTGTCCTGGGAGTGTTTGATGGGGGACAGTGTCCGGGAGCTTTACTCTGTATCTAACCCCTTTCCTTGCCTGTCCTGGGAGTGTTTGATGGGGGACAGTTTAGAGGGAGCTTTATTCTGTATCTAACCCCGTGCTGTACCTGTACTGAGTGTGTTTGGTGGGGACAGTGTCGAGGGAGCTGTACTCTGTATCTAACCCCGTGCTGTACCTGTCCTGGGTGTGTTTGATGGGGACAGTGTAGAGGGAGCTTTACTCTGTATGTAATCCCGTGCTGCACCTGTTCTGGATGTGTTTGATGGGGGACAGTTGAGAGGGAGCTTTACTCTGTTTCTACCCCTGTGCTGTACCTGTCCTGGGAGTGTATGATGGGGACAGTGTACAGGGAGCTTTATTCTGTATCTAACCCCGTGCTGTATCTGTCCTGGGTGTGTTTGATGGGGACAATGTAGAGGGAGCTTTACTTTGCATCTAACCCCATGCTGCACCTTTCCTGGGTGTGTTTGATTGGAACAGTGTAGAGGGAGCTTTACTCTGTACCTAACCCCGTGCTGCACCTGTCCTGAGTGTGTTTGATGGGGACAGTGTACAGCGAGCTTTACTCTGTATCTAATCCCATGCTGCACCTGTCCTGGGAGTGTTTCATGGGGACAGTGTAGAGGGAGCTTTTCTCTATCTATCCCCGTGCTGTACCTCTCCTGGGAGCGTTTGACGGGGGACAGGGTAGAGGGAGCTTTACTCTGTATCTAACGCCTTTGCTGTCCCTGTCCTGGGAGTGTTCGATGGGTACAGTGTAGAGGGAGCTTTACTTTCGATCTAACCCCGTGCTGTACCTGTCCTGGGAGTGTTTGAAGGGGACAGTGTAGAGGGAGCTTTACTCTGTATCTAACCCCGTGCTGTACCTGTCCTGGGAGTGTTCGATGCGGACAGTGTAGAGGGAGCTTTACTCTGTATCTAACCCTGTGCTGTACCTGTCCTGGGAGTGTTTGATGGGGACAGTGTCGAGGGAGCTTTACTCTGTATCTAGCCCCGTGCTGTACCTGCCCCTGGGAGTATTTGAAGGGGATAGTATAGAGGGAGCTTTACTCTGTATCTAGCCCCGTGCTGTACCTGCCCCTGGATTGTTTGATGGGGACAGTGTCGAGGGAGCTTTACTCTGTGTGAAACCCCGTGCTGCAGGTATCCGGGGAGTGTTTGATGGGGGACAGTGTAGAGGGAGCTTTACTCTGTATCTAACCCCGTGCTGTACCTGTCCTGGGAGTGTTTGATGGGGGGACAGTGTAGAGGGAACTTTACTCTGTATCTAACCACTTGCTGTACCTGTCCTGGGAGTGTTTGATGGGGGACAGTGTAGAGGGAGCTTTACTCTGTATCTCGCCCCGTGCTGTACCTGTCCCTGGAGTGTTTGATGGGGACAGTGTAGAGGGAGCTTTACTCTGTATCTAACCCCATGCTGTACCTGTTCTGGAAGTGTTTGATGGGGACAGTGTAGAGGGTGCTTTACTCTGTATCTTACCCCGTGCTGTACCTGTCCTGGGAGTGTTTGATGGGGACAGTGTCGAAGGAGCTTGAAACTGTATCAAACCCCGTGCTGTACCTGTTCTGGGAGTGTTTGATGGGGACGGTGTAGAGTGAGCTTGACTCTGGATCTAAACCCGTGCTGTACCTCTCCTGGGAGTGTTTGAAGGGGACAGTGCAGAGGGAGCTTTACTCAGTATCTCGCCCCGTGCTGTACCTGTCCTGGGAGTGTTCAATGGGGACAGTGTCGAGGGAGCTTTACTCTGTATCTAAGCCCGTGCTGTACCTGTCCCTCGAGTGTTTGATGGGGACCGTGTAGACGGAGCTTTCCTCTGTATCTAACCCCGTGCTGTACCTGTCCCTGGAGTGTTTGATGGGGACAGTGTAGAGGGAGCTTTACTCTGTATCTAACCCCGTGCTGTACCTGTCCTGGGAGTGTTTGATGGGGGGACAGTGTAGAGGGAGCTTTACTCTGTATCTAGCCCCGTGCTGTACCTGTCCTGGGAGCGTTTGATGGGGACCGTGTAGAGAGAGCTTTACTCTGTATCTAACCCCGTGCTGTACCTGTCCCTGGAGTGTTTGATGGGGACAGTGTCGAGGGAGCTTTACTCTGTATCTAACACCGTGCTGTACCTGTCCTGGGAGTGTTTGATGGGGACGGTGTAGAGGGAGATTGACTCTGTATCTAACCCCGTTCTGTACTTGTTCTGGGAGTGTTTGATGGGGACGGTGTAGAGGGAGATTGACTCTGTATCAAACTCCGTGCTGTACCTGTCCTGGGAGTGTTTGATGGGGGACAGTGTAGAGGGAGCTTTACTCTGTATCTAATCCCGTGCTGTACCTGTCCTGGGAGTGTTTGATGGGGGACAGTGGCGAGGGAGCTTAACACTGTATCTAACCCCGTGCTGTACCTGTCCTGGGACTGTTTGATGGGGACAGTGTAGAGGGAGCTTTACTCTGTATCTAACCCCTTTCCTTGCCTGTCCTGGGAGTGTTTGATGGGGGACAGTTTAGAGGGAGCTTTCCTCTGGATCTCGCCCGTGCTGTACCTGTCCTGCGAGTGTTTGATGGGGTCAGTGTCGAGGGAGCTTTACTCTGTATCTAACCCCGTGCTGTCCCTGACCTGGGAGTGTTTGATGGCGTCAGTGTCGGGGGAGCTGTACTCTGTATCTAACTCCATGCTGTACCTATTCTGGGAGTGTATAATGGGGACAGTGTAGAGTGAGCTTCACTCTGCATCTAACCCCGTGCTGTACCTGTCCTGCGAGTATTTGATGGGGACAGTGTCGAGGGAGCATTACTCTGTATCTAACCCCTTGCTGTACCCGTCCTGGGAGTGTTTGATGGGGACAGTGCAGAGCGAGCTTTACTCTGTATCTAACCCCGTGCTGTACCTCTCCTGGCATTGTTTGATGGGGACGGTGGAGAGGGAGCTTTACTCTGTATCTAACACCGTGCTGGGCCTGTCCTGGGAGTGTTTGATGGGGGACAGTGTAGAGGGAGCTTTACTCTGTATCTAATCCCGTGCTGTATCTGTCGTAGGAGTGTTTGATGGGGACAGTGGCGAGGGAGATTTACTTTGTATCGAACCCCGTGCTGTATCTGTCCTGGGAGTGTATGAAGGGGACAGTGTCGAGGCAGCTTTACTCTGCATCTAATGCCTTGCTGTATCTGTCCTGGGAGTATTTAATGGCGACAGTGTAGAGGGAGCTTTACTCTGTATCTAACTCCATGGTGTATCTATCCTGGGAATTGTTTGATCGGGACAGTGTAGAGTGAGCTTCACTCTGTATCTAACCCCGTGCTGTACCTGTCCTGGGATTGTTTGATGGGGACGGTGTAGAGGGAGCTTTACTCTTTATCTAACACCATGCTGTACCTGTACTGAGTGTGATTGGTGGGGACAGTGTCGAGGGAGCTTTACTCTGTATCTAAACACGTGCTGTACCTGTCCTGGGAGTGTATGATGGGGGACAGTGGAGAGGGAGCTTTACTCTGTATCTAACCCCGTGCTGTACCTGTCCTGGGACTGTTTGATGGGGACACTGTAGAGGGAGCTTTACTCTGTATCTAACCCCTTTCCTTGCCTGTCCTGGGAGTGTTTGATGGGGACTGTTTAGAGGTAGCTTTACTCTGTATTTAACCCCGTGCTGTTCCTGTCCTGGGTGTGTTTGATGGGGACAGTGTAGAGGGAGCTTGACTCTGTATCGAACCCCGTGCTGTACCTGTCCCTGGAGTGTTTGATGGGGACAGTGTCGAGGGAGCTTTACTCTGTATGTAACCCCGTGCTGTACCTGTCCTGGGAGTGTTTGATGGGGGACAGTGGCGAGGGAGCTTTACACTGTATCTAACCCCGTGCTGTACCTGCCCTGGGACTGCTTGATGGGGACAGTGTAGTGGAAGCTTTACTCTGTATCTAACCCCGTGCTGTACCTGTCCTGCGAGTGTTTGATGGGGTCAGTGTCGAGGGAGCTTTACTCTGTATTTAACCCCGTGCTGTCCCTGTCCTGGGAGTGTTTGATGGCGACAGTGTCGGGGGAGCTTTACTCTGTATCTAACCCCGTGCTGTACCTGTCCTGGGAGTGTTTGATGGGGACAGTGTAGAGTGAGCTTTACTCTGTATCTAACCCCGTGCTGTCCCCGTCCTGGGAGTGTTTGATGGGGACAGTGTCGAGAGAGCTTTACTCTGTATCAAACCCCGTGCTGTACCTGTCCTGGCATTGTTTGATGGGGACGGTGGAGAGGGAGCTTTACTCTGTATCTAACACCGTGCTGGGCCTGTCCTGGGAGTGTTTGATGGGGGACAGTGGAGAGGGAGCTTTACTCTGTATCGAACCCAGTGCTATATCTGTCCTGCGAGTGTATGAAGGGGACAGGGCCGAGGCAGCTTTACTCTGCGTCTAATGCCTTGCTGTATCTGTCCTGGGAGTATTTAATGGCGACAGTGTAGAGGGAGCTTTACTCTGTATCTAACCCCGTGCTGTACCTGTCCTGGGACTGTTTGATGGGGACAGTGGAGAGGGAGGTTTACTCTGTATCTAACCCCTTCCTTGCCTGTCCTGGGAGTGTTTGATGGGGGACAGCTTAGAGGGAGCTTTACTCTGTATTTAACGCCGTGCTGTACCAATCCTGAGTGTGTTGGATGGGGACAGTGGAGAGCGAGCTTTACTCTGTATCTAACCCCGTGCTGTACCTGTCCCTGGAGTGTTTGATGGGGGACAGTGGCGAGGGAGCTTTACTCTGTATCTAACCCCGTGCTGTCCCTGTCCTGGGAGTGTTTGATGGGGGACAGTTTAGAGGGAGCTTTACTCTGGATCTAGCCCGTGCTGTCCCTGTCCTGCGAGTGTTTGATGGGGTCCGTGTCGAGGGAGCTTTACTCTGTATCGAACCCCGTGCTGTCCCTGTCCTGGGAGTGTTTGATGGCGACAGTGTCGGGGGAGCTTTACTCTGTATCTAACTCCATGCTGTCCCTGTTCTGGGAGTGTATAATGGGGACAGTGTAGAGTGAGCTTCACTCTGCATCTAACCCCGTGCTGTACCTGTCCTGCGAGTATTTGATGGGGACAGTGTCGAGGGAGCTTTACTCTATATCTAACCCCGTGCTGTACCCGTCCTGGGAGTGTTTGATGGAGACAGTGTCGAGGGAGCTTTGCTCTGTATCTGACCCCGTGCTGTACCTGTCCTGGGAGTGTTTGATGGGGACGGTGGAGAGGGAGCTTTACTCTGTATCTCACACCGTGCTGGGCCTGTCCTGGGAGTGTTTGATGGGGGACAGTGTAGAGGGAGCTTTACTCTGTATCTAATCCCGTGCTGTATCTGTCGTAGGAGTGTTTGATGGGGACAGTGGCGAGGGAGATTTACTCTGCATCTAATGCCTTGCTGTATCTGTCCTGGGAGTATTTAATGGCGACAGTGTAGAGGGAGCTTTACTCTGTATCTAACTCCATGGTGTATCTATCCTGGGAATTGTTTGATCGGGACAGTGTAGAGGGAGCTTTACTCTGTATATAACCCCGTGCTGTACCTGTCCTGGGACTGCTTGATGGGGACAGTGGAGGGGGAGCTTTACTCTGTATCTAACTCCTTTCCTTGCCTGTCCTGGGAGTGTTTGATGGGGGAGCGTTTAGAGGGAGCTTTAGTCTGTTTTTAACCCCGTGCTGTACCTGTCCAGGGTGTGTTTGATGGGGACAATGTAGAGGGAGCTTTACTCTGTATCTCGCCCCGTGCTGTACCTGTCCCTGAAGTGTTTAATGGGGATAGTGTCGAGGGAGCTTTACTCTGTATCTAGCCCCGTGCTGTACCTGTCCCTGGAGTGTTTGATGGGGACAGTGTCGAGGGAGCTTTACTCTGTATGTAACCCCGTGCTGTACCTGTCCTGGGAGTGTTTGATGGGGGACAGTGGCGAGGGAGCTTTACACTGTATCTAACCCCGTGCTGTTCCTGCCCTGGGACTGCTTGATGGGGACAGTGTAGTGGAAGCTTTACTCTGTATCTAACCCCGTGCTGTACCTGTCCTGCGAGTGTTTGATGGGGTCAGTGTCGAGGGAGCTTTACTCTGTATTTAACCCCGTGCTGTCCCTGTCCTGGGAGTGTTTGATGGGGACAGTGTAGAGTGAGCTTTACTCTGTATCTAACCCCGTGCTGTACCCGTCCTGGGAGTGTTTGATGGGGACAGTGTCGAGAGAGCTTTACTCTGTATCAAACCCCGTGCTGTACCTGTCCTGGCATTGTTTGATGGGGACGGTGGAGAGGGAGCTGTACTCTGTATCAAACACCGTGCTGGGCCTGTCCTGGGAGTGTTTGATGGGGGACAGTGTAGAGGGAGCTTTACTCTGTATCGATTCCCGTGCTGTATCTGTCGTAGGAGTGTTTGATGGGGACAGTGTCGAGGGAGCTTTACTCTGTATCAAACCCCGTGCTGTACCTGTCCTGGCATTGTTTGATGGGGACGGTGGAGAGGGAGCTTTACTCTGTATCTAACACCGTGCTGGGCCTGTCCTGGGAGTGTTTGATGGGGGACAGTGGAGAGGGAGCTTTACTCTGTATCGAACCCAGTGCTATATCTGTCCTGCGAGTGTATGAAGGGGACAGGGCCGAGGCAGCTTTACTCTGCGTCTAATGCCTTGCTGTATCTGTCCTGGGAGTATTTAATGGCGACAGTGTAGAGGGAGCTTTACTCTGTATCTAACCCCGTGCTGTACCTGTCCTGGGACTGTTTGATGGGGACAGTGGAGAGGGAGGTTTACTCTGTATCTAACCCCTTCCTTGCCTGTCCTGGGAGTGTTTGATGGGGGACAGCTTAGAGGGAGCTTTACTCTGTATTTAACGCCGTGCTGTACCAATCCTGAGTGTGTTGGATGGGGACAGTGGAGAGCGAGCTTTACTCTGTATCTAACCCCGTGCTGTACCTGTCCCTGGAGTGTTTGATGGGGGACAGTGGCGAGGGAGCTTTACTCTGTATCTAACCCCGTGCTGTCCCTGTCCTGGGAGTGTTTGATGGGGGACAGTTTAGAGGGAGCTTTACTCTGGATCTAGCCCGTGCTGTCCCTGTCCTGCGAGTGTTTGATGGGGTCCGTGTCGAGGGAGCTTTACTCTGTATCGAACCCCGTGCTGTCCCTGTCCTGGGAGTGTTTGATGGCGACAGTGTCGGGGGAGCTTTACTCTGTATCTAACTCCATGCTGTCCCTGTTCTGGGAGTGTATAATGGGGACAGTGTAGAGTGAGCTTCACTCTGCATCTAACCCCGTGCTGTACCTGTCCTGCGAGTATTTGATGGGGACAGTGTCGAGGGAGCTTTACTCTATATCTAACCCCGTGCTGTACCCGTCCTGGGAGTGTTTGATGGAGACAGTGTCGAGGGAGCTTTGCTCTGTATCTGACCCCGTGCTGTACCTGTCCTGGGAGTGTTTGATGGGGACGGTGGAGAGGGAGCTTTACTCTGTATCTCACACCGTGCTGGGCCTGTCCTGGGAGTGTTTGATGGGGGACAGTGTAGAGGGAGCTTTACTCTGTATCTAATCCCGTGCTGTATCTGTCGTAGGAGTGTTTGATGGGGACAGTGGCGAGGGAGATTTACTCTGCATCTAATGCCTTGCTGTATCTGTCCTGGGAGTATTTAATGGCGACAGTGTAGAGGGAGCTTTACTCTGTATCTAACTCCATGGTGTATCTATCCTGGGAATTGTTTGATCGGGACAGTGTAGAGGGAGCTTTACTCTGTATATAACCCCGTGCTGTACCTGTCCTGGGACTGCTTGATGGGGACAGTGGAGGGGGAGCTTTACTCTGTATCTAACTCCTTTCCTTGCCTGTCCTGGGAGTGTTTGATGGGGGAGCGTTTAGAGGGAGCTTTAGTCTGTTTTTAACCCCGTGCTGTACCTGTCCAGGGTGTGTTTGATGGGGACAATGTAGAGGGAGCTTTACTCTGTATCTCGCCCCGTGCTGTACCTGTCCCTGAAGTGTTTAATGGGGATAGTGTCGAGGGAGCTTTACTCTGTATCTAGCCCCGTGCTGTACCTGTCCCTGGAGTGTTTGATGGGGACAGTGTCGAGGGAGCTTTACTCTGTATGTAACCCCGTGCTGTACCTGTCCTGGGAGTGTTTGATGGGGGACAGTGGCGAGGGAGCTTTACACTGTATCTAACCCCGTGCTGTTCCTGCCCTGGGACTGCTTGATGGGGACAGTGTAGTGGAAGCTTTACTCTGTATCTAACCCCGTGCTGTACCTGTCCTGCGAGTGTTTGATGGGGTCAGTGTCGAGGGAGCTTTACTCTGTATTTAACCCCGTGCTGTCCCTGTCCTGGGAGTGTTTGATGGGGACAGTGTAGAGTGAGCTTTACTCTGTATCTAACCCCGTGCTGTACCCGTCCTGGGAGTGTTTGATGGGGACAGTGTCGAGAGAGCTTTACTCTGTATCAAACCCCGTGCTGTACCTGTCCTGGCATTGTTTGATGGGGACGGTGGAGAGGGAGCTTTACTCTGTATCAAACACCGTGCTGGGCCTGTCCTGGGAGTGTTTGATGGGGGACAGTGTAGAGGGAGCTTTACTCTGTATCGATTCCCGTGCTGTATCTGTCGTAGGAGTGTTTGATGGGGACAGTGTCGAGGGAGCTTTACTCTGTATCGAACCCAGTGCTATATCTGTCCTGCGAGTGTATGAAGGGGACAGGGCCGAGGCAGCTTTACTCTGCGTCGAATGCCTTGCTGTATCTGTCCTGGGAGTATTTAATGGCGACAGTGTAGAGGGAGCTTTACTCTGTATCTAACCCCGTGCTGTACCTGTCCTGGGACTGTTTGATGGGGACAGTGGAGAGGGAGCTTTACTCTGTATCTAACCCCTTTCCTTGCCTGTCCTGGGAGTGTTTGATGGGGGACAGCTTAGAGGGAGCTTTACTCTGTATTTAACGCCGTGCTGTACCAATCCTGAGTGTGTTGGATGGGGACAGTGGAGAGCGAGCTTTACTCTGTATCTAACCCCGTGCTGTACCTGTCCCTGGAGTGTTTGATGGGGGACAGTGGCGAGGGAGCTTTACTCTGTATCTAACCCCGTGCTGTCCCTGTCCTGGGAGTGTTTGATGGGGGACAGTTTAGAGGGAGCTTTACTCTGGATCTAGCCCGTGCTGTCCCTGTCCTGCGAGTGTTTGATGGGGTCCGTGTCGAGGGAGCTTTACTCTGTATCGAACCCCGTGCTGTCCCTGTCCTGGGAGTGTTTGATGGCGACAGTGTCGGGGGAGCTTTACTCTGTATCTAACTCCATGCTGTACCTGTTCTGGGAGTGTATAATGGGGACAGTGTAGAGGGAGCTTTACTCTGTATCTAATCCCGTGCT